>NW_028261388.1:76241420-76401420 GCF_051295495.1 Thamnophis sirtalis
TACAATTGATCCCATGGACAGTGAAAGCGAGTAACAACAGAAGGATTCGCAGGGCTGAGATATGGAAATATTAAGTTCATGCACTCCAGTGGTGGGATATGACCAGTACACCCTGGTACGGGCATACCGGTGCCTGCTGGGAGCACCAAGTACCATTCTGGTACGGTGCTCCGGAGGGCCCACCCGCCTGCCCATCCTCCTTACCGGTATTTGAGCCGATCGGGGCTTCTGTGCACATGATGGAGCGTATGGCACCTGCGCAACGCTCCGCCGAGCAGCTGGAGCATCGCAGAGCGTCAGAGGCGGTAAGTACACATATATACGCTGCGCACATGCTGTGCACATGCATGTGGTGAATGGCCAGCCCCGTTGCACCATACCAGTTGCAATGGGATCCGGCACCCACCACTGATGCACTCATATACATAAATAAAAACCAGGAAGATTTATGGAGGAGATAAGTTTGTAGCAATATGAGGAAGAGGTTAAATTGCAACTTTATTTTTTTTTAATAAATTTTTATTTTTATTTAACAAACAACACACTCACACACAAAAAAGAAGAAGAAAAAACCATCATCACATACAGCATGTCATTTGGTTAGAAGTGTTTTTGCATCCATATTCTTGAATAGCATTTGCCATCACAGATTTTTCATCTAGTATAACTAAATACCTCATTTTCTTTGTACAATATATGTTCAATTACAATTATTATTATTATTATTTTTTCCCAATAAACCTAATTCCCTTACATTCTTGATTGTCTATTTGATAACAGTATACCTTTATATAATCACAAATCCCAATATGAAAAAAAAAATTACCAACCATTTATATTTGTATGTCACTATTTTCAATTATGCATAATTCCACCAATCAACTATCGGGTATACTTATGTTCATTATTATCCTTGTACATCATATATTCAAACAGAAATATTATTTCTTCATTTTTCAACAAAATATTCTAAATAGTCACTACATATATATACCAATTTTTAATTACTTCCTTATTGAAATTATTTATCAGCAACAAGATATCTTTTAAATATATTCTTAGGGTTATATATTATATCACCGATCCTCTATCAAGTATACATAAAATCATTGTTATCCTGTTTTTCATTGTATCGTTGTTAATCTATTTCACAGCATAGTTATGTTATCATTTAACTCCTTCAGTTAAAACATGAGTAAAACATTTTTCATTTCCCAGTTTTTCCCCCCAACCACTGATAAAACAAATCCCATATCTTATAAAATTGCTCGTCCCACCACTGATGCACTCATATACATAAATAAAAACCAGGAAGATTTATGGAGGAGATAAGTTTGTAGCACTATGAGGAAGAGCTGAGGTGGCGCAGTGGTTAGGGTGTAGTACTGCAGGCCACTTCAGCTGACTGTTATCTGCAGTTCAGCGGTTCTAATCTCACCGGCTCAAGGTTGACTCAGCCTTCCATCCGTCCGAGGTGGGTGAAATGAGGACCCAGACTGTGGGGGTGATATGCTGACTCTGTAAACCGCTTAGAGAGGGCTGAAAGCCCTATGAAGCGGTATATAAGTCTAAGTGCTATTGCTAAGAGGTTAAATCGCCAGTGTAGATCACTTCCTACCAAATTATGCTTTGGGTTCTGAAATTTCCTTTGTCCTAGTTAGCCCTGCTATGCCGTTTAAAGCAACCTCTGCCATCATCAAAAGAAACACTTGTTTGTGAAGAGGGAGAATAGAGTTTTTAATTTTCTCTACTGTCCAAACGAAACTGAAAGATATTGTGTGTTACTACATGTTTTCCCAGAAGGAAATTATTGGCCTTGGATAAAGATCTGGATTTTTCTCTGCCTACCACTTTGCTTTAGGAACTATTAAAATTAGATATTTTAGGCTCAGCAAGAAATGATGCTGAAGACCATGCCATGCTGATACAGAGAACTTGTATGTGTTAAGTTTTCTTTTTGGCATGTTACTTCTTCCCTCTCACCTTTCCCTTTCAGAGTAACAATGTTTTATATCTTCTTCTTTTCTTGTCTCCTTCCATGGAATTAAAGCATATTAAGAGCCGAGGTGGCGCAGTGGTTAGGGTGCAGTACTGCAGGCCACTTTAGCTGACTGCTAGCTGCAGTTCAGCGGTTCAAATCTCACCGGCTCAAGGTCGACTTAGCCTTCCATCCTTCCGAGGTGGGTGAAATGAGGACCCGGACTGTGGGGGCAAGTTGCTGACTCAATTTGCTAAAAATAAAATAAAATAAACCGCTTAGAGAGAGCTGAAAGCCCTATGAAGCGGTATATAAGTCAAATTAATTAATTAATTAATTAATTGATAGATAGATAGATAGATAGATAGATAGATAGATAGATAGATAGATAGATAGATAGATAGATAAATAAATAAATAAATAAATAAATAAATAAATAAACAAACTTAAATCATTCCTATGTGGGGAATAGACATTTACAAAGCATTAAATCTAGGTATTTCAGTTATTATTATTATCACAATAGCTGAAGACCTTTACACTAATTCCAAACTATTTGCCGTAATCATACCCATGTGCCTTGAAACATAAATAGATGAAATAATAAAAATCTCAGAGGAAATTAAAATATTCCACTATGTGGAAAAGACTACATTTCTGCATGATTCACCTTTTTTCTTCCTTTTCCTTCCTTCCTTCCTTCCTTCCTTCCTTCCTTCCTTCCTTCCTTCCTTCCTTCCTTCCTTCCTCCCTTCCTTCCTTCCTTCCTTCCTTCCTTCTTTCTTGGTGGTACAGAAATATTTGACGTGCCTCTGTTGATGTCACCTTTCATTCTTATTGTAATGCGCCCTAAAATGCTGAAAAATTTCAAGCAGGCTTCAGAAAACCATGTGCCTCAGCTATTCTTCACTTGGATATTACTGACCTACTAAAACTAGCTCGATTTGCTGCAATAAATGGAACGCAGTCTGATTCTGAATATTTAGATTAATCTCACTCCACCCACTTCCCAGACAAGATCTGTTGTGAATCTAAAAAAGAATTGAAAAATAATCCCACTTATTTTGAACGAAAATGACCAATTCATTCACATTTTCCTCCCCCCCCACGCCTTACACACACACACACAAGCTCACACTGATATACTGTGGTGATATACTAGAATAAATTAGCTCTTTAATTTAGTTTCCTTGAAAAGAATGCAGCATAGAAGCAATTCTCTTGTGTATTGACCAGTATTAAGCTTCATACCCAGGTAACAGACAATCCATTAACCTTTGCTTCGCGCATAACCTGTGTGCCGCTCACATCATAGTTGTAGTCCTCTTTTTAATGCCTCTTCCTTAAGACTCACACACCCACCGCTGAAAAGGGCACAATAGTTCCTTGTGACATTGACTGCATGGCTACAATAATAAGCTTCTTCTTTTTTTTTTCCTTTGCTCCCCATTTGCTCACTGCCCCCCATCCCTCCCTTCTACCTCCTGACTCTCCATGGGAGTCAGCAGCCATTTTTGGAAGGTAATCTAAAAAGAGCTGTAAAGGCAGAGGTCATGTTAAACTGTAACACAAATGTTATTCCTCGATTATCTGGTGGGGCTAAAGGTCAACGGCTTCGGGCTACAGCAACTGCAAAAGCAAAGTGTGTGACTCTAACAAAGAGGCATTGGGGCTGAAGAGGAGAGGATTTAAGCTGGAGCATGCTTCTGGGCTAAGAATGTTAAACCAAGCTCTTGTGGATTTTATTTTTACGTTTTTCTTTCCTCCTCCTCCTCCTCCTCCTCCTCTTCCTCTTCCTCTTCCTCTTCCTCCTCTTCCTCCTCTTCCTCCTCCTCCTCCTCCTCCTCCTCCCACTAGGTGGAGTTTGTCAGTGACTGATTTTCCAGTTTCTTTTTAAAATGATATATACTACAATCAGTGGTGGGTTTCAAAAATTGTCCGAACCTACTCTGTGGGTGTGGCCTCCTTTGTGGGAGTGGCTTGCCGCCCATGTGACCAGATGGGAGTGGCCTGCCGCCCATGTGACCGGATATGAAGATGCCGACGACACTTGTCAGAACCACCTTAAATTACCTCACACACAGCACTGGCTTGCATAAGAATATGATGTAAACTCGTTTTTTAAAAGGCATCTTTGGTTTGCGTTAAAACAACTTCAACACACGGAATGTTCTGATTGCACCACAAACGCAGTAGTCATCCTTACCTTTCACAGAGGCACTGAGTTTTAGAAATATGAGCATGATAGTGTAGAATAATCATATCCAAGGACCAGTGGTGGGTTTCAAAAAAATTTTGGAACCTCTTCTGTAGGTGTGGCCTGCTTTCCGGGTCCACTGGTGGAACCTCTTCTAACCGGTTTGGTAGATTTGACGAACCGGTTCTACCGAATAGGTGCGAACTGGTAGGACCCCACCTCTGACTACAATGCTTGGCACTAAAATATGAAAGTCAATAGTAGAATAATAAATAGCTTTGCAATCACATTAAAGAAAAAAACAGGGGAAGAAGGTTGAGAACTGCCTCTGTGCATTCAGAATAGTATCCACCTAGATCAGGGGTATCAAACTTGCAGGACGCAGATCAGATGCATCACACGCTGGCTACACCAGCACCTGGTTTAGCGGAAAAAAGTCACAATATGTCACATGACGCCATCGTGACAACACGAGTTTGACACATCTGACTTAGATAAATGCCCTCTTTTCAACACCAGTTTGCCAGCTGACTCTAGAATACTCATGTGGTGGGGGTTGGGGTGTTTATTTCTACAGCCTCAGTACATACTTAGAAGAGGAACGTGACTTCCAGGAGTGATTTGGTATTCATTGAATTTGGTATTTGTTGAGAATAGAGGTTCTTTGACACTTACACTGATTTGCACCTCCATTTTTCCATGACATAGTCTGATCTTTGTTTATTTGTTGGTTTATATTACCAAAAGCATAACATGTAAATGAAATAGCCTATAAGATATTAAATATAGCATATATTACCCTTCTCACGTAATGCCACTCTCCAGAATTTGGAAAACCCTTTAATTTTGTAGCTTGCTTGATATTCCAGAATTTTTCTGACTCTTCCACCTCATTATTATCACCCCTTTGCTCAACTCATTTATATTACTGAAATGACAGAATTTGCTTTGCTGGCTGAGGAACTCTGGGAGTTGAAGTCCACAAGTCTTAAAGTTGCCAAGGTTGGATGGAGACCACTGACTTAAGTACTGAGGCTTGGTCCCCATGGTGGCAAAAATCACCAAACACAGGGAACAGTTTTAGGAAAACTACCCTCTGAGAAATACCTCATGCTACTGGGGACGAGAAGTAAAATGCAAAAACTGCGACTATTGCAAGCATTTTTAAAAAAATAAACACCCTCTCCATCTTCAACCCTAAATGGACTGCAGTTTATACTAGGATTGTTTATTAAAACCTGAAGCAAAAATCAATCAAAATAGAAGCCTGAAACAGAAAGGAAAATGGATTGACTTTATATCTCCATCCATCTCTATTTAAGTATAATATAATTTGCATGAATAAGTACATATAACTTAAAATGGCTGTTTCTTCCTGTATACTTAAGACATATAGCATATACTTCTTTTTATATTTTAGGGACCTCAGTTTTTATAAGAGCCACTTAGAGACTATAAAGGCACAGTAAACTAGGCTATTTTACTGAATATTTTGCCCACTATGATTTCCCCCTCTTTGTAGCTTCTTCACTTTTTAAAAATAAATTAGTTAGAATTTGTGTATAATATAATTAGCCCCATAGATTCACCTATGAACTACTGTAATTGCAATAAAGAACAGTTCTCATTTTACAATGTTATCATTCATACTTGAGGTTTATATACAGGAACCCTAGAAATATTTATGGAAGTAACCAGTAAAAGCTGTTCTATTTTAACTATCTCTTTTTCCAGCCGCAATGCAGCTTAATTGAAATACAATAATTATAAATGAGCTTAGCTTCTTAGTATAATTTCCTTGTGAGTAGTTTCATTTATTTATTTTCCCCTAGACTTTGTTAACATGTTTAATTAAGAATAAAGAAGCCTAAGAACACAGACTAATTCTCAGGTTGGCACTAAAAATCTTTGGCGATAGTTGCAAAATAAATTACTTTAAAAATTATACAGCATTAGGTAAGCTAGCCATGAAAATATACAGTAAATTGCAGTGATATTATATGTATGTTTATGGATGTACAACAAGACAGCCATAAACTGAAAGCAGTTTGTATATGAATGACGTAGCTTGGAAGGGACTATTCATATCCATTGATTCTAAACAGATTTTTGCCAAATAAAGTAAGTCATTGAATCTGGCAATTCTTCTCAGTTTTTTTCAGGAAAATTCCACTCATCCCTTCGAGTAATCTTTTCCATTTCAGGAAGATAAGAATTCAAATTTATATCTAGTTATCTGTGCATAAACATGAGGGGATTTATTTTGAGAGAGATGTGGAAACTTGAGAGACCGCCTACTGCCGATCACCTCCATACGACCATTAGATCTCATCGTTTAGGCCTCCTCCGAGTTCCATCCGCTGGCCAATGCCGACTGGCCACCACGCGGAGAAGAGCCTTCTCGGTGGTAGCCCCGACCCAATGGAACGATCTCCCCGTGGAGCTTCGTACCCTCACCACCCTCCAGTCCTTCCCCACAGCCCTTAGAATCTGGCTATCCCGTCAGGCCTGGGGCTAAAGATTGTTACCCGCCCAAATGGTATGAATGTTGCGCTTTTAATCATGTACTGTCTTATATGTAAAAGTCTGTCCCCCCTTCCCTTTTGATTGTGAGCCGCCCTGAGTCCCCCCAGGGAAAAGGGCGGCATATAAATAAACAATCTAAATCTAAACTTACCCAAAGAGAGTGTTTTTCATTTAAGCATTAGACTAAGCTGCAATATCAGGATAGATTGTTCATTAGAAGCATGGATCTTCAAGCAATGTTCAGTTAAACCATTAACACGGGCTATAATTACTATTTTTAAAATCCACTCTGAGTAACCTAAACGTCATTAACATCAGCAGCAAAATTCATTCTGTTTCCGATGGAGCGTTGTTTCCAAAGGAACTGTTTTTTCTAGCCAGCAAAAGACATTCACTTTCTTTCCAGATGACAAATATCAAGGCTTATGCTTTCTAGCCAAAGTCACATTGAAAAAGTGTTGCAGCTGATGGAACAATGCTAAAAGGCTGGGACCCTCGGCAAGCAACCTGACCCTGCAGGTGTTTCGCTTGTGGGTATATACAGACACACCCACAAAGGACGCTGAAAAAGAAGCCAGCCAGTCAGCGGATTCACATGAATTGATGACTTCCCTGGTGCGGGGTAACAAATGCACTTCTTACCTCAGCATCTGGGACCTGCAGCTGCCAAATCCAACTCTGATTTTCATTTCTCTGAGGGAAAATGTCATTGCCAAGTATAGTATACGAATGAAAAAGTTTAATTAACATTCAGTCCAATCCTATTTAGGCTTACTCATAAAAAAAGTAAGGTCAGGGATACATACTCTTAAGAAAAGGGAACCTTAGCATTTTTGTTATGTTTATATGTGCAAAAACTAATTTTTGTGGCATGTTTATTCGGTTCACCTACAAATGCGCGCTCGACAAAAGCGCGCCAACGAAACCTCGGTGAGAAAACCGCGAGGTTGAAATCGCGCCGACAAAAGCGCGCCTTCAACCAAGAACTAATAACAACCTAATAACCATAACCCTAACCCTAACCCTGAACCTAACCCTGAACCTAACCCTAACCCTAACCCTAACCCTAACCCTAACCCTAACCCTAACCCTAACCCTAACCCTAAACCTAAACCTAATCCTAAACCTAACCCTAAAACTAACCCTTACCTTAACTTAAATCACGCTTCCCTTACCTTAACTTAAATCGTGCTTCCCTTACCTTAAGTTAAATCGCGCTTTTGTGGCCGCAGTTTTGTCGGCGCGTTGTTGTGGGGTCATTTATGACATCACGGTTTTCTCACCGCGGTTTCATCGCCGCACTTTTATCGTGCGGGCATATGTCGGGTCACGGTTTATCCTGCTTTCAAGGACTTCAGAGCTATATATTTTTCTCTCAACCCTGGGTGCCTGTAAATTAAGATTAAAAAAAGGCAAAATCATAATACATCTGAAAAATGGATGGAGCTTTGATTGCACAATTGCAACCACTATTTTGACCCTTTTCCCCACTCCCTGGAGATACTCCTGCCTCTAACCCCCATTCTTTTCTTCTGCGCTAGAGTTGGGTGAAGGGAGCACCAGGCTGACATTCACACTGTAGAATATATAGCTAAGAGAAATTTTGAGTCAAGGTATTTGCAATCCAAGCATTCTACTATCTGCAATATATAAATAGGAACATTTAGAGTTTTCAGAAATAGGAATCATTTCTCCTTCTTCTTGTTTCCATTCTAAGGAAATTAAAATGGAACCTACAGAGTTTGACTTTGGATACCATTATTTCATCATTGCCTTGCCCAGTTAGGAGTAGGTTTTATGGTAAGATTCTTTCTAGGGTTTGAACTGAGGGCCTTCTCCATGTTCTGATACCTTACGTTTTGCTGTAAGGTAGAAGAATGTGTTGCTATTCTCATTCAAGGGGCAGCTATTACCATATAGGAAAAACAGTAATTTGACTGTCTTGAGAAGGTTCCCATTGTAAAGCGTATGGTATGGATCAATTTGCAGAGCACATTTTCTTCTAAGCTTTGCATTACAAAAACTCATTCTTTAAGTATCCCATGCCCATTGTAAAATAACATTTTGTTGTCTGACACACACACACACACACACACACACACACAGAGGAGACTCATATAGATCTATTTCAAGCTATTTAGATGTCTTCAGCTAGCCATACCCTTCTTGCTGGGATTTGAACCTGGGCTGTTTTTATATATTAGGCAGTTATATTAACCTCTAAGCACAAGCTTTCTCCCATATTTGGGCATACCAGGTGCTTTGACTAAACACTTAATGTGTGTGTGTGTGTGTGTGTGTGTGTATGCTGGTCTTGTTGTATTCAGGTCTTTTCCCATGTAAGATTGAGATTGTCTTTGCAACCCACCACTGCATTTAAACGACTACTAATCTACTCAAAGATTATGGAATGCTTAAAAGGTACTTTCCACTGGCTTTGAAGGTTTTTATTAATGTTGTTTTAATAACCTTTTCCAATGTTACATTCATTTATTACCACAAGCTCACAGTTGCTATTAGTCATCTTATGAAAAGAGAGAGGAGGGTGGGGGAAAATACAGCTGAGAGGTCTTAATCTTCCCTGTTCTACTCATGGTAGAAATACTGGTAAATATCATACGGTTGAGTCTGTGGTTGAAACTTTTCTGTCAAGAGCCCTCAGTTATGGTGGTTAACATCATCTGAACAATGTGTCACACGAAATACAAGTTAAATCTTGGTGGCACTGAGGGCATGAATGCACAGATTGTGCACTATTGATTTTCTTAGCAAAGGTCAGACCATTTTGGAAAAGAATTGCAAGACCACCACCTGTGGCCCTTTGAGTCTCTTTTTCTCCAGCCTGAATGTCTCCCCGAACAATTGACATAACAAAACCACAGGATGCTTGCCATCTAGCTTACAACCAGTACAACGCAGGAGAAAAAGGAGATGGGGAGGAAAAAGAAAAACAAAATAACTTAGGCATCAATTCTTAATGCTTTATCTTTCCTTTAGTGTCTGGTTACAATAGAAATATGCATAAGGAAGGCCCAGATAACATCATCACCTCCACAGCAAAGAGTATTTGTTCTTCCTCACATGAGATGTCCTCTCTCAGGGGGGTGGAGAGGTTCCCAGACCACCTGGCCACCAGTGGTGGGTTTCAAAAATTGCTCGAACCTACTCTGTGGGTGTGGCCTCCTTTGTGGGAGTGGCTTGCCACCCATGTGACCAGATGGGAGTGGCTTGCCGCCCATGTGACCGGATATGAAGATGCCGATGACACTTGACAGAACCAACTTAAATTACCTCACACACAGCACTGGCATGCATAAGAATATGATGTAAACTTGTTTTTTAAAAGGCATCTTTGGTTTGCGTTAAAACAACTTCAACACACGCAATGTTCTGATTGCACCACAAACGCAGTAGTCATCCTTACCTTTCACAGAGGCACTGAGTTTTATAAATATGAGCATGATAGTGTAGAATAATCATATCCAAGGACCAGTGGTGGGTTTCAAAAAAATTTGGAACCTCTTCTGTAGGTGTGGCCTGCTTTCCGGGTCCACTGGTGGAACCTCTTCTAACCGGTTCGGTAGATTTGACGAACCTGTTCTACCGAATAGGTGCGAACTGGTAGAAACCCACCTCTGAAGCTACTGTATCTAAACTGTGAACGCTCACTAGCATTGATGATGTTACCTAGTAAGTAATAAAGCATCTGCAAATAAAGAGCTATACTCAAACAGCATCAAGGACCCCAGAGACAGAAATGTTGGATGAAAAAAATTCTTGGGTAAGAATTTTGGGAAAGCAGAATGACTGAATGTCTATGTAGGCAGACTACACTGACTTAATACAGAGAACATTTAAACAAAAATTAAACAAGAATAACTTATTCAGAATATCTTTTGATCTGGAAACTAAATAAATTAACAATGTTTCTCAGTGTTATATTTTTTTCCTCATTCATTTTTAATTTGATCAAAGGAAGGCATCATGATGTTAGCATTTATATTTTTTGTTCTTCATAAAATTATCATTGCATATTTTACATGCACGTATTTTTAGATTTACAAATGATATTGCTCAATGACCAACACTGTTTTGTAGAAATGTAAAACATACAAATATCCTTTTAAAATTAAACAATTAAAAACATTGAGTTAAATGTTATAATTTAGAATATTGCCTTAATCACTTCAGCAAAAGTTATTTCTTCCTTTCATTTTACAAATTGATAAGGCTCTTTGATTGATTCCTTCTACTTCTTAAATATAACATTTCCATACAAAGCTTCTGAACACACAAATAGAGAAAATCCTTGAAGGAGATGTTATCACCCTAGAGTTCTTGCTAGCTAAGATCAGACGGTAGACACTAGATCTTTTTACCCACCTAAATTGAACCAAAAATATTCCAAGATATTGGAAATATGTAGTCATTATTCCACTTTACCAACACAGAAAGGAAAGCTGATTCAACCTAAAAGGAAGTTGCAAGACTTTCCAATAGTACTGGAACTTTCTCAGTTGGCTGAGTGATGAGAAGAGTTTAGAAAAACAACAAAAAAGTCTTCAGGATGAAGTGTCTTTGCAAGAACTTAAATTTTGTAGCATCATACCAAAATATATTACTTTGACCAATGAAATTTTGATATTATCCTCTAGGGAAAACCTTTAAAAGAAAATAAAACTTAATTGAATTAATTTATATTAATAGATGCGTATTTCTCCTTAGTCATCATCTCTATGAAAGTTTTAAAGGGTCAGGTACAACCCTCAGAGATACGTATCTTTTAGAGTCAAAGGTGCATTTATCAACAACAATTTTTGAAACCCACCACTGAGTAGCTTGTATATACCAGTGCACCAATAGTGCACCAGTGTTGGTGCAGTTGTAGTTTTCTCCTTGGTAGTTCTTTGATAAAGGCATTGTGTTCTCCTTCCTTGATGGTTTGTCTACTTGATTGATTGTCTCCTTAGTAGTTCCTTGAATTTTATTAAACAAATTAATATAATTTTCTTCAATCCATATTTTCATACTACCTAAATACATTTTAGAAATTTTATAGTCAGTGGTGCAAATTTGCATTTATTTATTAAATAAATATTTTTCACCCAGCACCATGTTTTGATATGTTGAACTACAATCCATGTCCCGCAATACACTAACCATGGTGGTGGGTTGATGGGAGTTCAGATCCAGTCCACCTAAGAAGCATTAGCTGTACAAGGGTCTGTCAGATCCTTTATAATTTCATAGAAAATATATTTTAATAATAATAATATATACGAGTAATTGGCACAAATACTTTTGGACATGTCAGTGAAGAATATACGGAACAGATGGCATTTCTACAGAAGGAAAATCAGGTAGGTAGGTAGGTTTTGAAGCCTCTGAATAAAATTCTGCTTTGTTTCTGCCAGTTTTTAGAAAGCATAAATGAAGTGGGCACATTCAATACAATAGTTGTGGGGTATCACAAGCATCAGCATGTATTTGGAAGAAAATCTTAATTATTCTTCCTGAGAATTAGATGCTTGCATTTATGCAATAAAGTTCAGTTCAGTTCAGTTCAGTTTATTGTATTTATATGCCGCCCTTTTCCCCCGAAGGGGGACTCAGGGCGGCTCACAACTCGAACCGGGGAAGGGGGGATACAGACAAAAAATTTTAAAAAACAAACATAACAATATACAATTTAAAACTCACAACAAACTCATACCATTCGAGACGGGGGCAACAGCTCTTTAACCCCAGGCCTGTTGGAACAGCCAGGTTTTGAGGGCTTTGCGGAAAGCCTGGAGGGTGGTGAGGGTTCGAATCTCCATGGGGAACTCGTTCCAGAGGGTTGGAGCAGCCACAGAGAAGGCTCTCCTCCGGGTAGTTGCCAGTCGACACTGGCCGGTGGATGGAATTCGGAGGAGGCCTAATCTGTGGGATCTAATCGGTCTAGTGGAGGTAATTGGCAAAGCCCAGTTAAATAAAAGATGGCTTTTTCTGTCTGAAAGCCTTTCATAACAGATGTGCAGACAATATTTTCATATGTAGAACATTGCATCAGAGGCCACAATTGGGCACAGGGAAGCCAAAGGATGGGAAGATTGCTTAAACTCTCCTTTTTAGAGCTGCTTCCTAGGAAAAGGAAGTAGCTTAAACTTTCAACATAGAAATGACTGCAAGTTTGTGAATGAATCTTTTCTTTTACCAGCTAGGAAATCTATTCTTGGGTTTATCAGTAGAAACTTACAGACATAAAACTGAAGAGTTACACTTATCCTATCATATAATGCCACAAACATGTAATGTTTTGTCATTCATCACACTTTATAAAAGGAGTTTATGGTATTTAATGAAAAGAAGTGACTTGAGTGACAGCTGAAGGCCACAAAGAAAACAGCAGCCCTCCCCATAGCTCATGTCTTAAATTGGCGGCTGCTGTGATTTAGTAAGATTCTCCTTCCCAGCCGGGAAGTGGATATTGTGACTCACAAAAGGTAACTTATAGCAACACATTGAGCTGAATGGGACCTACACTAATTCGTGTTTTATTGAGTGGTCCTGTTGTCAGCAATAGCCAACAGTTAACTTGAAGTGGTCATTCTAATAATCATTTACTGTGATGTACTATCAGCTGGCTAACTCATGGAACCTGGCCAATGGAAGCAAATGTTTCACTGAAGATGCAAGGCATCAGTTTCTCAAATTAACCATCTGGAAACAGTGAGCCAACCATTAGCTAGGAGACTGAGAAAATGCATCACTTTCCTAGAAAGTCACTTAAATAAAATGGAGAAAATATTGCTGTAAAAATGGGATTGTTTTTTGCAGGATCTTTTTCCCTATAATAAGAGATTGAGATTGAGATGCTTTATTTGTATGCCGCCCTTTTCCCTGGGGGGACTCAGGGCGGCTCACAACTCAAGGGGAGGGAGGACAAACAAGTCATAACATAAAAAACAATACATCATTAAAAACACAACAGTCATACAATTCGAGTGGGGTTGAAATCTTTAGCCCTAGGCCTGTCGGGACAGCCAGGACTTAAAGGCGATGCGGAAGGTCTGGAGGGTGGTGAGGGTACGAATCTCCATGGGGAGCTCGTTCCAGAGGGTCGGAGCAGCCACTGAGAAGGCTCTCCTCCGGGTAGTTGCCAGCCGATATTGGCCGGCCGATGGAATTCGGAGGAGGCCTAATCTCTGGGATCATATCGGCCTAGTGGAGGTTATTGGCAGTAGGCGGTCTCTCAAGTACTCAGATCCAATACCATGTAGGGCCAGGAGAGGACAGGACTGGAGAGGACAGGACTGGAAATCTAGGGACTTTTTGAAATCCAGTTTTCAAATCTACAAACTAAGCTTGGTTGGAGGAAACAGAATCTTAAAGCAAGCAGCAAATGTTAGAGTTAAATATATTCATGGTACACGGGGCAAAGGAATGAAACTAAAACCCAATAATATTATTCTACGTGAGTGTTGAAAAGTTCTGAATGTGGGACAAGTTATTCTTTGGTAACAGAGTCCTTCGGGATTGGGCAGGATCATTAAATTTGGAATTTGGAATTTTGGTAGTGTCAAGAATAAGTGTGAATCGTATATTTACGAAGAATTAGCAGGCAGATTAAACTCAGAATAGAATGAATGACTGAAAAGTGGACATAAAGAGAATGTGGAGGAACGGAGTGAAAATAATAATATCACAGAGTACCATGGAAATGAGTTGTGCTAATGCATTGGTGGGATGATAAAATAAAAAAAAGCTGTGGATGAGGAAAGAAATGATTATGATATAAAATGGGGAAAACAATACGATGGGGTCCCTCCTTATTTCTGTAGCATCATCACTACTTTAAAAAGAGTTCTATTCCTTATGTTGAAGAAGATTGCCACCTTTCTCAGCATATTTTGTCTTAGAATGACACCAGCAGTCTATTTGATCATCTCGTAGATCTCATAGAAGAATATTGAATTTTTGTGCTTTTTCAGGGATAATACCCCCTCCCCAAAAGCTAATCTCTCTAATCAAGCACAAAACAAGTAGTAATGTTGAAAATGTGAAACCAAGAAAGAGCTGCCCTTGTTTATCTGTGTCCAAACCTGGGAACTTTAAGATTTGTAGACTTCAACTCCCAGAATTCCCCAGCCAGCTTAAAGTTTCACAAGTCTTAAAGTTCCCAAGTTTGGACACCCCAGTTTTAGAGGCTATGAAGGAGAAAAATCATTTGATGTAATAAATTCAGCATTCCCTAAACAAAATGATTGACACACACACACACACACGTATGTATGTATGTATGTGTTTACCGACAAATGCGCACCTGACAAATTCGCACCGACAAAACCTTGACGTCAAAATCGCGCCCACAAAAGCGCGCCAACAAATGCGTGCCGACAAAAGCACGCCATCAACAAACAACATAGTGGGATGTGAAAACAACGTTATAACCCTAACTCTAACCCTAACCCTAACCCCAACCCTAACCCTAACCCCAACCCTAACCCTAACCCTAACCCTAATCGCGCTTTTGTCGGCGTGTTTTTGTCGGCGCGCTTTTGTGGGCGCACTTTTGACGTCGCAGTTTTGTCGGCGTGGTTTTGTCGGGTCATGGTGTGTGTGTGTGTGTGTATGTACGTATTTATGTATGTGTGTGTGTGTGTGTGGTTGTGTGTATGTTGTATTTGTGCTGATAAATAAATAAATTATATTATATTATATTATAAATTATATAATAAATTATATAATAAATAATATATATATATGTTGTATTTGTGCTGATAAATAAATAAAGGGAGACTAGTATAGATCTATTTCAAGCTATTTAGCTCTCATCAGCTAGCCATACCCTTACTGGGATTTGAACCTGGGCTATATTACATATTAGGCAGACGTCTTAGCCATTAGGCCACAGGCCTAAGATTATATATTATATATATATATATATATAATATTCTCGACTTACGAGCACAGTTGAGCCCTCACATTGTTAAGTGAGACATTTGTTAAGTAAATTTTACCCCATTTTATGACCTTTCTAGCCATAGTTGTTAAGTGAATCATTGCAGTTATTAAGTTAATAATATGATTGTCAAGAGAATCTGGCTTCCCCATTGACTTTGCTTGTCAATAGATAACAAAAGGTGATCTCATGACCCCAGGGCATGGCAACCGTTATGAATATCAGCCAGTTGCCAAGCATCCAAATTTTGATCATGGGACCACAGAGGTGCTGCAATAATCATAAATGTAAAAACGGTCATAAATCACATCTTTCAGTGTCATTGTAACTTTGGTCAGTCACTAAATGAACCATTGTAAGTTGTATAGCCATTCTTTCTGATACATGAAGACAAAAGAAAAATCCTTGCAAGATTTAAAAATCCCTACACATAAGTAAAACACACACACACACACACACACACAAATGCAACGGCTCAGATATGTGAAATATTTTCATTGCTGAAGACTTTTTTCTTTTTTTGACACACTTTTCAGGATAAATCCCCAACAGCAGATAAAGAAATCATTTTTGCACTCCATTGATATTTTTCCTCACTTGACTTATTTGTGCATCATATTCCCCATTCACAAGCATTTCCCTAAGCAATTAGAGGGAAGAACCAAACGGTTATTGTGCATATCAACAAATGGTACTTGTAGTTGACTCAACTATTGATCAACATAGACATCTAGCAGCATTTTATGATTTCAATCATTATGGATTACAAGAAGGGTGATTTAAATGTGTAGCAGAGGTGGGTTCCTACCAGTTCACACCTATTCGGTAGAACCGGTTCGTCAAATCTACCGAACCAGTTAGAAGAGGTTCCACCAGTGGACCCGGAAAGCAGGCCACACCTACAGAAGAGGTTTCAAAAATGTTTGAAACCCACCACTGGTCCTTGGATATGATTATTCTACACTATCATGCTCCTATTTATAAAACTCAGTGCCTCTGTGACAGGTAAGGTTGACTACTGCGTGTGTGGTGCAATCAGAACATTCCGTGTGTTGAAGTTGTTTTAACGCAAACCAAAGATGCCTTTTAAAAAACAAGTTTACATCATATTCTTATGCATGCCAGTGCTGTGTGTGAGATAATTTCAGGTGGTTCTGATAAGTGTCGTCGGCATCTTCATATCCAGTCACATGGGCAGCAAGGCACTCCCATCCGGTCACATGGGTGGCAAGCCACTCCCACAAAGGAGGCCACACCCACAGAGTAGGTTTCGAACAATTTTTGAAACCCACCAATGATGTGCAGTATCTGAACCTTCCATTGTACTATTTTTCCACCTATCTGAAGCTATCACTTAAACCTGCTCCCTGCCAGGACATTTATTTGCAACTCTCAGTAAGTGGTGTTCACACCAGGAGGCATAAATCAAGGGCACTTCCCAAATCTCTTATGCAGGGCACAGAATGTGAAACAAATTTGAAGGCAGCCTTGCTCAAAACATTGAGGATGTCTTCCAATGTAATCTCCTCCAGCTGTGTCTAGTAAACAAACAAACAAACCAAGTTTTCTTCAACCTCAAAATATTTCAAATGTTATAAACAAGTCTTCAGCATTTTGAATGTACTGCGAATGGGAACAATGGGAGCTTGAAAAAAACTCCTAGGTTTTTCATTTTTGTTCAATGTGAGGTGGTAGTTTATGGTTAATACCTATCTTCTAACGCAGGCGTAGTCAACCTTTTTATACCTACCGCCCACTTTTGTATCTCTGTTAGTAGTAAAATTTTCTAACCGCCCATCGGTTCCACAGTAAATGGTGGTTTATAAAGTAGGAAAGTCAATTAAATTTTAAAAAGGAAAGTGCTTCAGTATCGGACAAAACCCGTACCGCCCACCATGAAAGCTGGAATGCCCACTAGTGGGCGGTAGGGACCAGGTCAGTGGTGGGTTTCAAAATTTTTTGGAACCTACTCTGTGGGTGTGGCCTCCTTTGTGGGAGTGGCTTGCCAGCCATGTGTTCTCTCTCTCTCTCTCTCTCTCTCTCTCTCTCTCTCTCTCTCTCTCTCTCTCCTTCCTTTTGTCTCTCTGTCCCTTTTTTCTATTTTTCTTTCATCTCTCACTCTTTTTCTTTCTTTTTTCTTTTTTCTTTTTTTATTTCTTCCTTTTGTTCGCTTTCTCTGTGTGGGTGTGTGTGTGTGTCAGTCTGTGTGTGTGTGTGTGTGTGTGTGTGTGTGTGTGTGTGTGTGTGGCAGTGGTGGGTTTCAAAAAATTTTGGAACCTCTTCTGTAGGTGTGGCCTGCTTTCCGGGTCCACTGGTGGAACCTCTTCTAACCGGTTCGGTAGATTTGACGAACTGGTTCTACCGAATAGGTGCAAACTGGTAGGAACCCACCTCTGGACCAGGTTGTCTACCACTGATCTAACATGTAGAAAAAATAGCCATTTTTAAAAAAATTATTAGCTATTAAATGCGCAGCACCAATGAATTAATTTCAACACAGCCCATAATAATACCAAATTTCAACATAGCCAGTAATAATAGCAAAAATTGTCTTCTCTGACTTTAGCTAAACTCTTTTTCGAACATAAATGCACTTTTTTTTTTTTTTTTTTGTATTTGGCTTATGTAGAAGCAGTGGTGTGTTCTGGACCCTGGGGAGGGCATCCTAGTCGGGCACACGTGCTGCACACGCATGTGAACGCCACTGCCCTGCAACACCCAGCTGCTCAGCGGAGGTTGCGCAGGTGCCACATGATGTGCGCACGTGCGCAATTGGTCAGTTGCATTTATAAACAGCTATGGAAAACAGGTGGGCAGATGGGCCAAACGGCCACCGTACTGGTATGGTAGCTGCTGCTCCCGGATACTACTGGTACAGCTGTACCGGGCCATACCGCCCGGAACCCACCACTGTGTAGAAGGCGGTAAGAACAAAGAAACAAAGCAATATAATTTTTAAATATGAGAATGAGAAATCTCAACAGCACAGTTCAGTCTTCGAAGACGTGCTAAATATTGGAACACTCAATTCAACATGGAATGAAACCATGTTCTTTCTTTAAGTAATCTCAGAATACATAAAATGCCTATTGCAAGTTCAAAACAGTTGGCATCTGTCCGAAAGTTACTTTCCTCTCACCTGTTAAGGCAAACATGTCTGGGAAAAAATAAACACAGCTGACATAAACTAACGTCACACAAGGAGCATGTTATAGAAGAAAAGGCACAGATTCCCATATCCCCTTTTCTCAATCAATTTTATGCTTCACCCAAACGCACAATTCATCCTTAATCTGCAATCCAGTTACCAAAAAAAAATCAACTTCTAAAAGCTTAGATTTACAAAAATAAACATATTTATTAAAACAGAGCATGGATTAGGGATTATGTTTGATTCAAGATGAAGACGTATAACAGATCTTTTGGTTGTAAAGATGTGTATGTATTAGAAATGAGAGAGAGAATTGTTCAATGACTACTTTGGTGTTATCATTTCCAACTGTTCAATTTGAATTCAACTTGGCAAATATAAATCAGATGAAATAAGAATGCCAAAATCATATGATTGATTGATTATGTGCAACCAAGGTGTCAACTATAAAGAATTACTCTACTTCCTCTACCTCTTGGGAGAGGCTGTGGCCACCTTTTACTTCATTTCCTTTATCATTGTTCGAACCACAGATAAATCTGCAAGATTTGAGTTAGGGAGAAAATGTTTCCTGTCTGGACAAATCTCAAATGATGAGATCACTGATGGGATTCAAATAATTTAACAACCAGTTCTCTGCCTGGATCCTGGGTGCTGCACTGCAATGGAGAAACAAGAAATGGAGCAGCCAGGCGGGAGGGAAGTAAGAGGCCGTTTTGCCTCTTTCTTCTCGTGCTCCTCCTCTTCCCCCAATCTGGCCACTCTGCTTTCCATTTATCTATTGCAGCGCAGCACTTGAGCCTCACCCAGATGCCCTTGCTTCCCCTATTTCTTTGCTAACCTGATTTCCAGTTCTGTCACATGTCTCTGTCACATTTCTTGCAGTCGTATACAGGGAAACAAAAGTTTGTGGGACTAAAAAAAAGGTCAATTCCCCCCCAAAATGGGGGAAGCCGAGGTGGCGCAGTGGTTAGAGTGCAGTACTGCAGGCCACTTCAGCTGACTGCTAGCTGCAGTTCGGCGGTTCAAATCTCACCGGCTCAAGGTTGACTCAGCCTTCCATCCTTCTGAGGTGGGTGAAATGAGGACCCGGACTGTGGGGGTGATATGCTGACTCTGTAAACTGCTTAGAGAGGGCTGAAAGCCCTATGAAGCGGTATATAAGTCTAACTGCTATTGCTATTGTTATAAAATCAATTCCAACATTGCAAGATCTTTTTTTCCCACAAGAAGTTGGAATTCCTTGATTGAACTTTTTAAGACACCCCCTGAAAATAAGACTAATGGGTCCTTTCAAAAGATCCAGTCTTATTTTCGAGGAAACATGATAGTTTTTGCCTGAATGAGGTGATCGAAGTCTCCTCATCTCCATTTGGTTTCCGTCGCTCCTCTCTTGGACACTTGGGGAGATTTTTTTTCCGCCACCTGGAAGGAAGTAGAATGAAAACCAGATGTATTCCAAAAAACATACATTTATCATAACCAGTTTGCAGAACTCCACAAAAAATCAGGTATCAGTTCTGCCAAACTAATGCAAATTGGCTGAATCCCACCACTGAATGAGATGGATTAACATGATTTGTAATAGACTAGCAGGGGTACAGGCCAAAAACCTCTGCCAAGCTGCATTCTTAATTTCTTGTTTAGCTTGCTGTAGTTGAATAGAACAATACAGGAGATATGGGATTTTTAAGGGGGGAAAGCAACTGTTAGCCATTTGCCATGCAGTATTATAGCAGTTAGACTTATATACCGCTTCATAGGGCTTTCAGCCCTCTCTAAGCCGTTTACAGAGTCAGCATATCGCCCCCAACAATCTGGGTCCTCATTTTACCCACCTCGGAAGGATGGAAGGCTGAGTCAACCCTGAGCCGGTGAGATTTGAACAGCCGAACTGCAGAACTACAGTCAGCTGAAGTAGCCTGCAGTGCTGCATTTAACCACTGAGCCACCTCGGCTCAAGGTACCTTCCACCTCCTTATGATGAGGAGAAAAAGAATGAAGTATACACTCAAGTTAGTTCCCCTTTGAAATCACACTAATCATGCATTGTGTATGGGTGATATGATCATGGGGACAAGGTGTTTTCAACATTGAGCAGCAAAGGGCTGGCAGGAGATGTTCTTACTCAGACCGAACACAAATTAACACACCAATTATTAGTAAAATTGTGGGAGTGATCAGAGCACATGGCTGCTGAGATCTAGAGACAGAAATAAAAAAATACTGTATAAGATGCCTACCGTATATACTCGAGTATAGAACGGCCCGAATATAAGCCGAGGCACCTAATTTTACCACAAAAAACTGGAAAAGTTATTGACTCGAGTATAAGCCTAGGGTGGGAAATGCAGCAGCTACCGGTAAATTTCAAAAATAAAAATAGATACCAATAATGTTTTTGAATATTTATTTCAAAGAAAAACAGTAAACTAGCTCTGGGACATCGTTATGTGGCTGCTTGCCATAACAAGGAGGAGGTGGGACATCGTTGCAGAGCGGCAGGAGGGGGAGGAAGGGGAATCGTAAGACATCCCTGCATTACATTAGAACGTGAGGAGGGGGGATGGTGCGGTGCGCACTGCGTGGCAAACTGACACAGAGGGAGGGGAAACTCACAGGGGCGCCAGGCCATTCACGAGCGTCACCCAGCGGCATGGCCCCGCCCCTTTTTCTCCTCCATTTCGGGCAAATTTTTCACTGACTCGCGTATAAGCCGAGGCGGCTTTTTTCAGCCCAAAAGGTGGGCTGAAAAACTCAGCTTATACTTGAGTATATACGGTATATCTTTGGATTGTATAGAACTCGGTTATCTCATCCATTCTCATTCATAGGTTAATTGTTGTTTCAATTATGAATACTTAGATGCTTGGTCCTTACATCGGGAAGGAGGAGAAGCAGAAGGAGTAGGAGAAGGAGAAGACAAAGCCATTAGTATGGACTGTACTTGGGTTGAGCTGGGGCATGTTGCGCTATTTCCAGATTCCATACAATCTTCAAAGATCGTTGGACGACTTCTGTATATCCCAAAGATTTTCCTTATGGGCAAAGCAGGTGATTGCTAATAGATGAGCTTCTTCTTGGCTCAACTCCTAACTAGTTGCTTAATGGAGCCTGTCTGTCCATCTGCTATGTTCACTGAGGATACCGAATACACCTGTGCTTCCATTTTGATACCACTGCACAGATGAATTTACTGGGAGCAAGAAAGACAATTTTGCATCACCAGATGCCTGAAACATTTATGATATTGCTGCAGAACTGGGTAGTTCTGCTTCAAGTTTCATTTCAGCCATACTGAAAGAAAATAAAAAGCTCCTGGTAGCCCTTTGTAAAACAATATATTTATATAATGTTCTGGGAGCAGAAAAGGATGATTATCCCAAGACAGCTGATCCTATCTGATTACTTTCTCTGACATGAGACCACAGTTGACTATGGATACGGGGGGAAATGCTAGAAAAGCTTCTGATTGGTTCGATTAGAAAGCCCAGAGGAGGTGGACTGGAAGAATGTTCTCCCAATCTCTTCCCCTGCCCTTACACCCAGTAAATCAAGTAAAAGAGAGTATGTAATCATTTTGGTATTATGTCTTAAGGGCAAAGAATGGAGATAATCGCTTCCTTAATCAGCCATCTATGTAGCTCTAACTACATTCAGTCTTCCCTGAAGATTTTATTTTGTGATTGCAGGAAAGAAAAAAAGAAAGTAAGATGGTGAACAGGAAATTGAAACTGTTATTGTACAGGAAATAACAGTAGTCTGTCAAAATCTACAGGGGGAAAAACATGTTCAAAGTTATAGTCAACATCGAATGTATCTGATCAGGTAGTGAAAAGTTGAAAATTACAAGTATCATTACAATATCAATCCAAGGTAGCTCTCTCTCCAAAAATAAACGCGTTCACGTTAAATGAATGAGAGATTAAAACTACAAAATATAGATACAAATGTGAGTCTATAATTGTTTCATATGCTGCAAGATCAATAGGTAGACGTTCTGGTTGCAAACAGTTGTAAAATGCCATTATTGACACAAGTATTTCTCCAGCTATCTGCTACGAATGCATACTAACATCATCACATGATGGGTTCTTGATTTTTTTTTAATTATCAGTAAAAAGACTGTAGTTCAAGAAAATGTTTGAGTCCTGACGTTTAGTCCCATTATATCACCAGAGTTCATTTTTGCATATAAGCCTCCTTGTCTATTATATGTGCAGGCATTAGATTTAGGGGGAAAAAATCAAAGCAATATAGGACATAGTCACTTTACATAGCTAACCCTGTTATTATAGCTGAATGCATCGCATCTGAACTGCTTATAGTTATGGTGATGGGTGGCCCAGATTTGATTTCTTTATTATCAGTCATAAAGCTATTGCTATTAATTACCCCCTCCCCTAAAATCCTCCCAAGTGAAGGAGTGGAGTGGAGTGGAGTGGAGTGGAGTGGAATGGAATGGAATGGAATAGAATAGAATAGAATAGAATAGAATAGAATAGAATAGAATAGAATAGAATAGAATAGAATAGAATATAATAGAATAGAATAGAATATGGAATGGAATGGAATGGAATGGAACGGAACAGAACAGAATAGAGTAGAATAGAATAGAAAATATGGAATGGAATGAAATGGAATGAAATGAAATGGAACGGAATGGAGCGGAGCGGAACGGAACAGAACCGAACAGAATAGAATAGAAAATATGGAATGGAATGGAATGGAACGGAACGGAACGGAACAGAACAGAACAGAACAGAACAGAATAGAATAGAAAATATGGAATGGAATGGAATGGAATAGAATAGAATAGAATAGAATATTAGCTTTCTTTTTGCCTATTTCCCATTTGTATTGACACACAAAGAGAACAATATAATTTTTATAGCAATCTTGCCAGACACCTCATAAACTCAACCAATATCTGCAGCTCTGTTCTTCACTGTTTTCCGTCTACAATGAAATTCTCTTCCAGTCTAGATTGATGGTGGTGGAATGCCCCCTGTGCCAGCTCTCTGCCTTCAGCCACCTTGCATGATAGATGTTAATGCTTTTCTTTAAGTAATGCACTGTATATAAATCTTGGTATTGTTGATAGGAGGAATCAAAGTTTTATTTGTTAATGAAATATGATGTACCCTTTGCCATATTGTACTCAAACACCATCCAGGAATAGACTATGGAGTTGGTTTTTTTTTAGAAGTTAGGAGTTGCCCCAGGCTCTCTATAATTCTAATTGATGTAAATGAAGAAAATAATGAAAGCTTGTGTGTGCTGACCCTGTTATACCAGGTGGTTCACCTCAATTAATCAAAGAACCTTTAGAGTAGCTGAAAGCATCTGGCCAGAGTTGAGTTCTTCCTTTTTGGATGCTCAATTGACAATGCTGACATACAAGACACTCTACCAAGATCTGGTGTAATGGTGGCCATAATTCTGTTATCTTTCTCTCTATATTTTTTTTTAATTTAAAGGGAAGAAAATAATAATAAAAATAAAACAACTCCTGCCCCTAGGAGGTTACAGATGGCTATCAGCATTCAGCAGAGGAAAAAACACTCATAGGGAAGGAAGATACCTTATATTTATTTGTACACTTCCCAGAATCCCTCTTTATTCGTACACCATCCAGCGTTTTTCTGAGAGGGAGATGTGTGGCTTTAAAATTTGATAAATAAAAGAAATGTAAAAACTCAGCGAAGATTTATACATTTTAGTATTAACATGGTCATCATTAACCCGGTTCCACCACAAAATCGCGGAGGACAAAATCGCGCTCGACGAAAGCGCGCATTTGACGTCATCACAGCGTGACGAAAACATCGCGCTGTGATCGAAAAATGTAAAAATAAAGCGAAAACCTTACCCTAACCCCCCCAAACCTAACCCTAACCCTAACCCTAACCCTTAACCTAACCCTAAATCTAACCCTAAACCTAACCGTTAACATAACGAAAAACCTAACGCTAACCCTTAACCTAACGCTAAACCTAACGCTAACGCTCTAAACCTGACCCTAACCCTTAACCTAACCCTAACCCTAACCCTTAACCTAACCCTTACCTTTGTGTGAATCGGCTTGCTTTAATTTTAATTTTATTTCAATTTTAAATTTTTTTCGTCGCGCTGTGATGACGTCACATGCGTGCTTTCGTCAAGCGCGATTTTGTCCTCCGCGCTTTTGACGGGTCACGCATTAACCCACAAACCTATTTCGAACTCAATCTTAGTTTGTTCAAAACTGTAACATCTATCCTACTTTAAATTTTTCATTCATCCCCTAGATTTCCCAAGAATTTTCCCAGCCTTTAGAATAGATATGGAGGGTGCAGGAAAAAATAGAGAAAATACTTTGTACCAATGGGAGAGCTCTTCTTCAATGTCATAGTTTACACTCAGTATGCTTAATTTGCCCAAACTGAGGGCCTGAGGCTGTGCTTCAGAGGATCAAATGGTTATGGATTGGGCCTTTGAGACTGACTAAAACATGCATAGTTGGGTGACAGGACTAACTGGAGCACTGGAAGCATAGAGTACTTAGTTGTGCAAGATGGAGGTACAGATTAAATGCCTATTGAGTGCACTATTCTTAGACATACATACTCAACATGTGTTGTATGTATATGTGTGTGTGTCTTTGTGTGTGTGTTTATATTTATTCTACAGATTGCAAATAAGCAAAACCATTCATATATTCACAGTCTCTTCTACTGCCTGTTTGTACACTAACCCTAAGTATATCAATAAATTTAGAAAAGGGGATAAAAGAGTTTTAAACCAAGTCTAAATTCCAAAGGGATCTGTACCAGTGGTAGGATTCAGCCAGTTCGCACCTATTTGGGAGAACCGGTTGTTAACTTTCTAAGCAGTTCGGAGAACCGGTTGTTGGAAAAAATCTTATTTTGTTTTTTTCCACTTTACAGGGCTAATCCTGTAAGGAAGGCAGGAAGGAAACATTCTGGTGTTGTTTCTAGCCTAATCTTTATTGCCCTGCTTACAGAAACTGCCTCTCTGGTTAATCCTTATTATATTGTAACAGCTAAGATGAAGCGCCCATCGGTGTGAGTGACATTGAATTGGCCATGCCCACACGGTCACATGATCACCGAGCCATGCCTACCCAGCTGGTCATTAGGGCAGAGAACCAGTTGTTAAATTATTTGAATCCCACCACTGATCTGTACCCAAACTAAAATGGATTTGGAGGTATGAGGTTCACTTATAAAGTGAGGTTCACTTATAAAGCCCTACATGGTATTGGACCTGGGTACTTGAGAGACCGCCTACTGCCAATTACCTCCAACAGACCTATTAGATCCCACAGAGTAGGCCTCCTCCGAATTCCATCTGCACCCCAGTGTCGACTGGCGACTACCCGGAGGAGAGCCTTCTCTGTGGTTGCTCCGACCCTCTGGAACGAACTCCCCATGGAGATTCGTACCCTCACCACCCTCCAGGCCTTCCGCATAGCCCTTAAGACCTGGCTGTTCCGACAGGCCTGGGGCTAAAGATTCGCTGCCCCTATCTCGAATGGTATGATTGTTGTACTTTTTAACCATGTATTGTTCGTGTTGTTTTTAAACTGTCTGTATCCCCCCTTCCCTTGAGTTGTGAGCCGCCCGGAGTCCCCTTAGGGAAAAGGGCGGCATACAAATGAAATAAAACTCTAAACTCTAAACATTTCTGATAAATGATGGCTCATCCCTCCCCCACTTCCTAATGTTACTTTAACATTTCCTAATAAATGAATTGTCCTCAACAATTCTTCCATGTATTTTTCTTAACAATGATCTATAATGAGTTACCTCTGCCTTCTTCTGGGATGTTTGTACTCTTCAATTTAACCTATAGACAGTGGCGGGATTCAAATAATTTAACAACCGGTTTCTCTGCCCTAATGACTGGCTGGGTGGGTGTGGCTGGGTGGGTGTGGCCAGGGTGGGTGTGGCCAGGGCATGTGACAGCACTCAGCTTCCTGCAGCACTCCACCAGCCAAAACGGGGCATGGGGGTTAATTACAAATTAACTTTTTTATTGTGACATTCAGATCCAGTGAGCAAGGGGTGTGAACTGCACAGAAAATACACTTTTGTTTTCTGGTAGTTTCTCAATCAAGGACTAACCAGATTCAAACCTACTTTGCTGTTTATGATCAGCAAGGATTGGTTAGAGGCTGCCACCTAGCTAGATATTTTATATTAGTAACTACTGTAACTTAGGGATGTAGCTGATATGCAACATTTTACAATGGGAAAACCACAAACTTCTAATGCAACTTTGATGTGTTTCATAAGAATGACAGATTAAGAAATTTATGATTTGTACCGAAATCTACAATTAACTGTTCTGATTCATATCATCTAGGAGACAAAAAAAAAACCCTTTGTTGTGCATGTCGGGTGTGTACATACCATCAATGTTACACCCACTGCTTGATCCTAGTGGAGAAAAGAATCATAGTTTTAACATTAGTTCCAACAGTTTGGAAAAAAAAAATACACTCCACTAAGAGAGATTGTGCAAACTTTACCATTGATTCTGCATTTTCAACCCATCTTAGCAGCTTGTTTGTCTTTTTCACAAAGGTGAAAGAATACAAGCTTCATTTTGCAAGAATGACATAGGAGATAATAAGTTACTAGTTGCCATAAATATTGTCATTTAAATCGTATAGTATTTTAATGTGCTTTATTGAGTAAACTGTCATGTCGCATTTCCTTTTTTCCCTGTAATGAATTAAGTGCTGATGAGTTTTCCTGTCATCTGCTTTATGGTGAGTTCATCTGTCTAATGGCTGGGATTATGGAAATGATGGGAACGAGGGCTTGAGAGGAGCTGTTATTGGACACATTCCCCTCAAAGTGGCTCAGTGATTTATTTATTTGCTATTCATTTCAGCTTATATGCTGCTCCATTTCTGAAAACTCTGAGTGGCTTATGGTACGCTGACAAGTAGGATTAAAATTTACAATGAAGTCCACCCATAACAAATCACAACATTCTGAGGTGCCACATTTAAAGAGTAATATGATCGTAGGGATTCTCAAACTCCTCCTGCTGATGTTGTAACTGCTTTTCAGAAACATAAAAGAGAGGGGATGTTTAGGATAAACAGAGTGAGGCTATTTGGGGGTTGGGGTGTCACCAAGAAGGCTTGCCTATAAAACCTTGGGGAATTGTATTTTCTCAGTATGTGGGACCTGCAGCAAGTTTTTTTTTATTCTAGATCTTTTCAGACAGGCAGATTTAATCAGAAGTGATAACTAGTTCAGTTTCAGTTCAGTTTATTATATTTATATGCTGCCCTTTTCCCCCGAAGGGGACTCAGGGCGGCTCACAACTCAAACCGGGGAAGGGGGATACAGACAAAAATTTTAAAAAACGAACATAACAATGTATAATTTAAAACTCACAACAGTCATACCATTCGAGACGGGGGCAACAGCTCTTTAGCCCCAGGCCTGTCGGAACAGCCAGGTTTTAAGGGCTTTGCAGAAGGCCTGGAGGGTGGTGAGGGTTCGAATCTCCACGGGGAGTTCGTTCCAGAGGGTCGGAGCAGCCACAGAGAAGGCTCTTCTCCGGGTAGTCGCCAGTCGACACTGGCTGGCGGATGGAATTCGGAGGAGGCCTAATCTGTGGGATCTAATCGGTCTAGTGAGGTCCTGTAACATGTGTAACTTAGCTTTGGAAGTGCAACCAGAAGCTAACTGCTTCCAAGGCAGCTTCGATAGAATCAATGTTACCCAAAGAAGCCTTAATTGTATGGGCCATTGCATGCTGCACAACTAAAGCTTCCTAGCCATCTTCAAGAGTAGCCTTGAAGAGCAAATTGCAGTAGTCTAGCCACAAATTGTCATGCATATGACTGGTTCTTCCTCTTCCAAAAATGGCTGCAACTAATGTAAAAGTTGCAATTGTGCAACATTTTCACTACAGCTTCCATCAGTATCTTCTGGAGCTATGACTCCATAAAGACTTCTATCAAGGAGATTGCAAAACCATCTAAAGTCAAACATGGTCTCTCTCTGGATTCACTTGTTTGCATGATCCACCACCTGTCTAAGTCTTAGAACCTGACAGCCTCCATCTACTGGGTTAAGACCTTCACTATGATGTTCAAAAAAAAAAAGTACGTTCCCATCATAAACCTACAATGGGATTTTGAAAAATACTGGGGGTTGAATTGTCAACAATAGGAATTAAGACCTGAATTTAGTCAAAAGTTTAGGGTGCCTCTTGTGTACACTTATAAGATGTTACTCTGCTTTGATTAAAACATCATGACAGAAACTTAGTTCAAATTCTTTGCCCAAAATTTATGCAGCAGAAAAAGGTGTTTTAAATAAGGAAATAGAAGGAAAAATAATCCATTATGGAGTAGTTATAGAGTTGTGTGGTTTTATAAATTTGTTTAACTAATTAAGCCTAACCTTAAGTCAATTAATTAATTAATTAAAAGCCACTGTATTGTAACTATTAGCAATTGTAGAACAAACAGTAGGAAGACGTGATTATAAATCCCCAATAAACAATTATGTTCCTGGATGATTTTGCACTAGCCACTTCTGTGTCTAATCTCTTGACAGAAATTGCTCTGAACATGATTTAGGAAGACAGTATGTACTCTTTGAATGAATAGATATTACAGTAACTTTTTAAAGCATAAACACAATGTTATTTCATAAAGGAGACTTGTTTTTGAATTTACAGTTAATAATCAACATGATTTCTATTAAGCTAAGTATTAACATCAAGTACTCAGTTTTACAGAATATAGTTCTTTGTTTTTCACATTAAATACTTAGCTTCATTATTAATTTGCTTAAATTAGATTAATGGAAGCGTCAATAATTAAAACATTTACCCAGAAGAAGGAAATGAATGGAATGTATTTCTCAAAATGCATACATAAGATATATATTTTCCCCTAAAGCTTGATGTTTCAGATTTTACTCTAATTTATTCATCACGAAATTTACTTATCTGCCATATTTATATATTTGAAAAATACATATCGAGATGTTTACTGATCAAATTTTAAAATCAATAAAAACTAATCGTGAAAAAATGGTCAATAAAATTGAAAATATTCCATTGCCTGTGGCACATGGGGAATATAAACCAAAATAACTATGTCACAGTATTCAGAAACTCTACTTACATCTGATTTAGAGCAAAGTAGACATGGTTGTTTATTATTTATTCCTTTGTTTTAAATGGTTTTATGTTGCTTCAATGAAACGATGGATATAAACAGCTTACAAAAGTGGTAGATAATACATTATACAATACATTGCATTTTAATAAAGAGCACACTATTGTTCGCATGTCCACATAAATCTTAGATACATAAATCTGCCTAACAATCCCCAAATGCCTGTTTACATTTGTTTATTTATTTGTTACATTTGTACCTGCTATACTTGCAAGGGAAGGTTTTCATTAATCTTAAGAAACAAAGATTACAAAAAGGAAGCTAGTCTTATTTTTGCAGGAGCCAGATCCACCAAAGGAGGACTCACAGGAGGCAGCAATTGTAATATTGTTCCTCTTGGGGTAAACAATCCTGCAGGTATTTACATCCCAAAATAGGTAAGACTTTATAATTTACTAGTAGTGCCTGTTAACAAAAGCACATATTAGTGGATTTTCCTCTTCCCCTTTCCCTAAAGGAAAAAGAAAAAAAAAACTTTTGAAAAATCTGTCTCCTTTTTCTGGAACAATTTTGCCTCTTAGCGCCAAAAAAGTCTTTCTAATTTCATTTTACTTCACATTGATTTATATTTCTGATCATTCAGTCTACATCAGGTTTGTTAATGATTCTGTGTCATTCACTCTATATTTTTATTTAATTGTTATTGTTTGTTTATCAAACTTGCCTACTGCCCATCTCGTCAAAGGCAATTCTAGGCAACTTACGGACTTGACTAAACTACAGAATAAAACAATAAATAAAGATCTTAAATTTAAAAAAAAAATAAACTAAACAGGAGGGAGAGGGAAGGAGCAAAGTGGACACAGAGAGGAGGTAGAGAGTTTTCTCTATCAGCCACTTCCAGCATGCCACAGTCCCATTAGGGCCCAAGCTAGTTGCCACAGCTATGTCTTCAAGTCCTTTCAGAAGGCCAAAAGAATGGGAGCAGACCTGACCTCGCGGAACAAGACGTTCCAGAGGGTGGGAGCCACAGCAGAAAAGGGTCTTCTTCTGGACCCCGTCAGGCAAAATTCCTATATTGTTTGCTGTTCTAACCCCCTCCTTCATCCAGTAACGAATGCCAAGACTGGAATGTCCTTTAATAGCAAGACACTAAAACCTCGGTGGCTGAAAGCCAAGCAGAACAAACAGATAAGGACCTTGGCAGCAACTCAGACAACCCAGGCAATAATAAACACAGATAAGGCTTGGCAGCAATCCAGCCTGCCAAGCTCACAGTACTGTCCTCCAACATTCAATCCTGCATTGACTTCTGCAAAGAGGGCCATGTGCACAAGTAGCTTTTTATAGTCTGGAAAGGAGCCTAATGACCACCAGCTGAGTACAATCACCTCCTATAATTGTGTAATTGTTCCTGACGTCTAGTAGCTCTTCAATGGCGTGCATCCAGGAACAACTCACTACTGGCCTCCGGCTCACTCTCCCTTGTCTCCTCCCCACTGGTCCAAGGCTCAGGTGCCTCCTGGTGGCCAACCAGCCTCTCTGCGCCCTGCTCGGAGTCGGAACCCTGTCCAGGGTACTCCACCTCCTCCAGAGCTGACTCAGAGGGCCCCTCGCTGTTGGAGTCTGGTGGCAGCTCCAACGGCATCTGCTGGGCCACAACAGTTTGCTAATAATTCTATCCCTGAAAATACACATTTTACATTCCTATCTTTTTTTTCATTATTTGTTTGCATTCATAAAGCAAAATAAATAAACTCAAATAGAATCCAAAAAGTAGGAAATAGCTAATCATTTATTGCAAGCAATGATATTCATAATTAACATTTACTTTATTGGGTCATTCATTTCTTTTGTTCATTGCTTTCTTTTTTTATTTTCTTATTAATTTGTACTATCACATATAGTAACGGGAGCGAAATTGGGGAGTCACCTTATTGGGGATATAAATTTAATGAATAAATGAAACTTGGTCATCTCGTTTGTTTTACCCAAATGCTTAAGACATGCTTCCTTCCAGAACTCCAGTTACAAGACTTTCTGACAAAATAAAACATATACCAACCACCTGAATAGCAATAGCAGTTAGACTTATATACCGTTTCATAGAGCTTTCAGCCCTCTCTAAGTGGTTTACAGAGTCAGCATATCTCCCCCACAGTCTGGGTGCTCATTTCACCCACCTCTGAAGGATGGAAGGCTGAGTCAACCTTGAGCCGGTGAGATTAGAATCGCTGGACTGCAGATAACAGTCAGCTGAAGTGGCATGATTCTGACAAGTGTCTTCGGCATCTTCATATCCAGTCACATGGGCGGCAAGCCACTCCCATCCGGTCACATGGGCAGCAAGCCACTCCCACAAAGGAGGCCACACCCACAGAGTAGGTTCGAACAATTTTTGAAACCCACCACTGGTTTCATTCATTATAAAACAGATGCATAACTGCTTACTGTTCACATATTATAGATAGGAAGAGCAGAGAGAGGCTTCCGTAAGGCTAATAGCAGGACTTCAAATAGCAGATTTGAACTGGGCATTCCTAACACTTGGCTATTAAATGCTAGCTTAAATTATGCAGGTAGACACATCAAATTACTGAAAATGGTTACTTTCATAGTATTAATTTTTTTTTAAAAAAAGTCAGAGGGTGTTTTATGGCTTCCTGAAAAAAAAAATGACTTTTAAATTAGCACTTTTATTCTTCGATTTGTTGGAAAGAGCAACAAACCAATTACACTGCCTGGATCCTATACCAAGCCGGCAATCTTATGCAAGTTTACTAAGAAGTGAAGCCCACCAATCCCAACCTTTGAATATAGATACAGAGGCTCAAACTCCGAACTTCTTTAATGAGAAAGAACTGTCAAGTTTCTGTTGATTGACAGCTGAAATTCCAGGGGAGGGAATTAAAATAACGACTTGGGAAAGCAAGCCATTTCTGGTGTGGAATCCAAAATCATGTTGAGCAAAAAAGAAATGCAAAGAGTTTCACCAGGGTGCCAGTGCTAATCATGTCAAGATCATTTGCTTTTTGCATCTGTAGCAATAACAAAAAAAAAGAAGGGGGAAAATGAGAAGCGAAGATGGAAGGGAAGTCCTGGGAAGGAGCAGCTGCTGCTGTTGCTTGTCCCTGCTGAGTCCTGAGCCTTGGTGTCTCCGCCGGAAGGCACAGCAATCTGTTGACATCTTCAGCTCTTTTACTACTCCAAGAACACTCTGCCGAATCAAAGGCAACCATCATCTGGATGAGTGAATGAAAATCAGCACCAGTAGTGTGAGGAAGTGGGACAAACACACCAAGCAGATGGCTGGAGGCCTGTTCTTTCCTGTTCTTGGAGCTGTTTACATTCTTAAGTGACTAATTTTGACATGTTCTACCACTAATGAAGTTTTTTTGGTGTGACCCAATAAACAGCAAGCAATGCATGCTGGGACCATTGTAATTTGGCTTTGGAGGCCCCATCGCTATCACAGCTCGACAAGTAGTCAATTAAAATTTTCTGAGCTTGACTAATCATTGTCAGGGAGCTTACCGAAGCTTTGTCTCAAAAAAAAGCAATTCTTCTCCCTTCGGTTGGTGCACTTTGTTTATTTTTAGCAGACCACTAATGAAGCTGAGGGGAAAAAAAATACTTGAAAAATCAAATATGATATCAAAGAAATTGCATTTATTTCCATCACCCATTTCTGTTTAGTTATTATCAGCTAGACCCCGAGGTCTTCATTTCAAATGAATTTGTCTGAGGCCTCCAAAACAAGCGAGGGGAGAAATGAAACAGGGGAATCATTCTGGCTCAGCAGGCAGATGCATATGAGAATGGATATTGAAATAGGGGCTGCATCTGAGTGGTGGGAGAACATTAGTCACAGTCTTTCTTCTTAACTGGTTTTATGCCACCTTTCTTTCCTTTGGCGTCTTCTCTTTTCCGAGAATCTTTGCTTTCATAAACATTGCCCCAGTGGTGGGATTCAGCCAGTTCGCGCCTATTTGGGAGAACCGGTTGTTAACTTTCTAAGCAGTTCGGAGAACCGGTTGTTGGAAGAAATCTCCTTTTGGTTTTTTTCCATTTTTAGAGGGCTAATCCTGTAAGGAAGACAGGAAGAAAACATTCTGGTGTTGTTTCTAGCCTCATCTTTATTGCGCTGCTTACAGAAACTGCCTCTCTGGTTAACCCTTATTACATTGTAACAGCTAAGGCGAAGCGCCCATTGACATGAGTGACTTTGAGTTGGCTACGTCCGCACAGTCACATGACCACTGGTCCACGCCTACCCAGCTGGTCATTAGGGCAGAGAACCGGTTGTTAAATTATTTGAATCCCACCACTGCATTGCCCCTATTGGATAGTGATTTCTCCAAGTCACATGGAAGATCCTTGGGGATAGGATTCATCTCTCGTTATATTCAACCTAGCTATAACAAAGCAAAGGAAACACCATTAGAGATACTTGGTGGCCACTTATAATGCAACAACCTTTACTCAGTATCGACAAAGCTTCGTTCTGCTCTTAGAGGGAGATTTTCAAATGGGTGACCAGATATATTCTGTTCCAACTATATATTTCCATATATAATTAAAAGACAGCCTTACATCTGAAAAGCCCGGGACAAAATATAGGATCTCCAGCCTTATCGCAACAATTTAAGCTTCATGACTGAAGAAATAAAAAGAATTAAGAGTCAATATCAGAATAGTTATTTTATTGCTTAATGTAGATATCTGTTTGCAACTGTGATAAGGCAAATGCCCATGTTTTGCTAAACCATAAAAATTCCAACCTGGAGGCATGCACTGCAAACAAATTGATCAGTTTTCTAACTTTATTTCTTTATTCTTTATTCTGTCCAATGATAATGCTACAGTAAGAAATTTTCAAAATCCATTTAAACTGTTAAATGCTGGCATTTAGACCTAACCAGTGGTGGGTTTCAAAAAGATATGAAGATGCCGACGACACTTGTCAGAACCACCTTAAATTACCTCACACACAGCACTGGCATGCATAAGAATAGGATGTAAACTTGTTTTTTAAAAGGCATCTTTGGTTTGCATTAAAACAACTTCAACACACACAATGTTCTGATTGCACCACAAACGCAGTAGTCATCCTTACCTTTCACAGAGGCACTGAGTTTTATAAATAGGAGCATGATAGTGTAGAATAATCATATCCAAGGACCAGTGGTGGGTTTCAAAAATTTTTGGAGCCTCTTCTGTAGGTGTGGCCTGCTTTCCGGGTCCACTGGTGGAACCTCTTCTAACCGGTTCGGTAGATTTGACGAACCGGTTCTACCGAATAGGTGCGAACTGGTAGGAACCCACCTCTGGACCTAACCCATCCAGGAAGGTCCTTCTGATTGTGGCGCCGCCGTTTTGTGGGGTGAGTGGGGTTGAAGCCAGAAAGTATTGCTTTTCCATCATGGCATGAATATTGTGGGACAATTTCCCATCCCACCCAAAAATATAGACTGACTCCTTCAATGACAGCCTTCTTAAAGTTGAACGTTTCCAGAACTCCTGCCTGGAATTTTATTCTCCGTTAGTAATTATATAGTTAAATTATTATAAATTATATTGTATTTTTTTTATTTTGGGACTAGGTTTTACACAGTCCTGTATTAAGGTAAAGATAAAAGTTCCCCTCACACATAGGTGGTGGTTGTTCCTGACTCTAGGGGACGGTGCTCATCTCCATTTCAAAGCCAAAGAGCCAGGGCTGTCCGAAGACATCTCCATGGTCATGTGGCCAGCATGACTAAATGCCAAAGGTGTCACAATGTTTTTTGCCAGTTGTGCTTATATTCTAAGACAAACGGTAGGCTGGCTCTTCTCTGTAAGCCTACTACGCATGTCCTTTTGCCTTCTTCTTTCTCTTTCTGTTTTGCCTGCCACAAGGAGGTAGGCTAGGAACTTTACCAGAATGTAGTTATTAGCCAGTAAGTTTGTTTGTTATTTATTTTACAATAAAAATATGTTATGTTTTACATAAAAATATGTATATACCTCGGGTTTATTTTACTTAATCATGCTGTTACCTTCCCCTCAAAGGTGGGCCCTATTTTTCTACTTGCATTTTTATACGCTTTCGAACTGCTACTTTGGCAGAAGCTGAGACAAGTAATGGAAGCTCACTCCATTACCTGGTGCTAGGGATTCAAACTGCCAAACTGCTGGCCTTTCTGATTGACAAGCTCAGCATCTTAGCCACTGAGCCACCGTGTCCCTTAGTCCTGTATTATGTTATGATATTATTTGGCTGTGGGTTATATTTATTCAGAGATGTTTATTGTATTCTGTGCTACTTATAAGTCATCATGAATTTGGTAATATTAGGCAGCATACAAATAAGGATAATGATAATTTTGGAATTGCTATCAAATCAGTATTTGCGAACAAACTATCTTAAAAGAAGATGAAGCAGGATGCTCTTTTTTTCCAGATAATGCAATATGAATACAACACATAGTCAATGTGTCTAACAGATAAAACCATAGAATTGTTTTATTATACTTTTGCCTATGTATTAGTGAAAAAGTGTGGGAAACTTAAACGGACCAATCCAACATGATGGAAATCATCTTTCTCTTTTGCTAAACACACATGCGCGCGCGCACACACACACACACACACACACACACGAACACACAAACATGAACACACTAATGCAAGGACTTTTTTAAAATGTTGACTTGAATTATTCTGGTCTGCCTTTCTGTCTGCCACTTATGGATTGGATATAGCACACTAATTCAAATCAATCCAGTGTTATTGCTCTTTATTAAAGTAATGTATTGTTGCAGCATGAGAGAATATCTTGATAATGGAGTAATGGAGAGAATTCACATATTTTGTTTCACAAAATCAGAGAAATAATTAAGAGTGTGGATATCACTGCCCTCTACTGTAAGGAAACACGGACCTGTTCATGGCAATTCACAATCCAGTCATGAGCAGATACATATATTTTAAGCAAAGAAAAAAAAAACTATACCAGTTTTTCTTGTGAGAGGAATTATGTCATACAGGCTACATCTCAGACATTAGTTTCAGACAAGATGTTTACCTTCTTAGAAACATGAAGGCTAGGTCAGAATCTTTTGTACTTTCTGAAGCTATGCTTATGTTCCTGTTTAATAAATGTACACTAAATCCTTTAAGTGCTATGCCAAAGAAGGGGTTAAAGCAAAAGCAGAATATAAATATAATATAAATATAGCATAAGTTATATCTTGCAAATGATATTAATAGATTCCCTTACACAAGGATCATCAAACTATTTAGACACTACAATGAGATATTGTACCATGGTGACAACCCCTTCCCTTAAATGGTCAAAGGAATAATTAAATCTTGCGACATTTCAGAATTTGGACTTGATCCAGAGATCATATGCAATGCAATCTTGCCCTTGTGAGAAGCTGGATGGGAATCCTCACCCCTCATCACCATCTGTCCATTGCTTCCTGCAAAAGAAGATTATAGACTTATAGACTTATAGCAGTAGACTTATATACCGCTTCATAGGGCTTTCAGCCCTCTCTAAGCGGTTTACAGAGAGTCAGCATATTGCCCCCACAGTCTGGGTCCTCATTTTACCCACCTCGGAAGGATGGAAGGCTGAGTCAACCCTGAGCCGGTGAGATTTGAACCGCTGAACTGCTGATCTAGCAGTAGCCTGCAGTGCTGCATTTAACCACTGCGCCACCTTGGCTCAAGATGTAGTTCCAGTGCCCCATATGCCCTATTGCACGCAGCTGAGCATGCAGTGTTTCATTCACTTTGTGCATTACTGAATTAAGAAAGATGCACGCTATACAAACAGACCAGACAATTATATGTTTTCCCTGATTAGAGAGTGCATGGGGCAACTTCCAGATGAACACCTTGCTTGACCTTCCTCCTGAAAGAGAAAGATAGCCCTCATTTCTTCTTGAAGATAAAAGTAGGAGGGTTGATTGAAGTGGAGAGGAGGAGGCAGGGAGTTGGGAAGAAGAAGGAGGTCTGCTTAAAGTCCTGGAATATTGGATGGGCCAGCTTTGCAGGCTAGATTTGATAGATGTGACAGATTTCTCGTTCCCTGCAGTACAATGAGTGTTTGTGTGGTGCTACTAACACTAGTTTGGAATTCAACCCAAGAAAATTAGAATTGCATGAAAATCACATCTGAATCATTTTGTGTTCTTAATGACATTGGATCTCACTTCTATCATTGGAGAGGAAGGGGAGAAATTGGTCCTAACCACTTTATTCTTAACACGTGGTATATTCTTTATATACACTTTGCGTGTTTATACACAAACATATACACACATACACACACACACACATACATACATACATACATACATACATACTTACTTACTGTCTGGGTTTGTGTGTGTGTGTGTGTGTATACACACACATTATTAATTTGAAGCAAATGAACAGCATGGGTATATTATCGTCCAATGTGCACAATAGGGAGACTTTTCCTGCCCTCGTCAACATAATTAGATCTACAATTCATTCCTCACTAGCAATATTTTCCTTAGGCTCTTAGTTTGCTTTGAGAATCTCTTTGAGTAACGGAGGCGAGGATTTTACCTAACACAATCCCAATTTCTCTGAAAATATTTAACAGCTTTTGTGTGATAAAACTGAACCCACGTTACACCTATCCTCCGCAAGCTGCACTGGTTACCGATCAGTCTCTGGATACGCTTCAAGGTGCTAGTCGTAACTTATAAAGCCCTTCATGGTATTGGATCTGGGTACTTGAGAGACCACCTGCTGCCAATTACCTCCCACAGACCCATTAGATCTCACAGGGTTGGCCTCCTCCGGGTGCCATCTACCAGCCAATGCCACCTTGCTATTACCCGGGGGAGGGCCTTCTCTGTGGCAGCTCCGGCCCTCTGGAATGAACTCCCCGCAGGGATTCGGACCCTCACCTCTCTCCAGGCCTTCCGAAAAGCCGTCAAAACCTGGCTTTGCTGGCAGGCCTGGGGGTAATGAGTTCCCTCCCCTCTCGACATGTATGGTTGTGCTACTGTTGTCTACTTTTATTATTTGTATTTTGTCTTTTATGTTCCCCCTTTTTTTCCCCCTTGAATTGTCCGCCGCCCTGAGTCCTCCCGGAGAAGGGTGGCATACAAATAATAAAATACAATACAATACAATACAGACACTTTGTCTGAAAGTATTTGAGAAAATTGGGCTGAGCTTTAATCACTTCCCTGCCACCCCTCAGTTCATCAAATTCATAGCTAGATAGATTTATTGCTATCCGTCATTCTTATTTGCTGGAGACTACAGTCATTCACCTTATTATTTAGTAAGATGCTACTAAAAGGCAAGTACTGTACCTGATATAACTTCCCTTGATATTTAACCTACCTTCAGCTGTTGTTATGCCTATGATGTTAAAATGGAGCGTTGTCATTTTGAGTATTAAAATGGTTTTCATTGCAACGTGCTAAAAGAAAAGTATAAACAAGTGGTGCTGTATGAGAAAAATTCATGTTTATAGAAGCCCCATGACCACGGTCTTCCGCAATGGATATTTGCCAGTTCACAAAGCAAAGGAGAGATAATCTTCTGGGTGCAGGTGCAGTTTTGTGGTTTTGCCAGCAAAAATATCACATGATTTCTAAAGGTAGAAGAACCTACGTTGTTTCAATCCTGTTGTAACATGCCATTTCTTTTCAAAACGTACAGTATTTGGAGATTTTATTGTTGCTTAAATTCAAAAGCGAAGCTGAGCAAGGAGAAGTTTAGTTTTAGTTTAGTTTTATTGGTCTTGTATGCCGCCCACTCCCGAAGGACTCCAGGCGGCTTACACTAAACAAGGGAAGGGGGATAAATAAACAAAATAACACTTTAAATACGCAACAGTCACAGTTTTCATGGGGCTGGATATTTCGACAGCCCCCCCCCCCCCCGGCCTGCTGGAGCAGCCAGGACTTAACGGCTTTGCGGAAGGCAAGGAGAGTAGTAAGGGTCCGGATCTCCGTGGGGAGGTCGTTCCAGAGGGCTGGAGATGCAACAGAGAAGGCTCTCCCCCGGGGAGTCGCCAGATGACATTGGCTGGCAGATGGAATCCGGAGAAGACCTAACCTGTGAGATCTAATCGGTCTATGGGAGGTAATCGGCAGGAGGCGGTCTCTCGGGTACCCAGGTCCGATGCCATGTAGGGCTTTACAGATAACGACCAGCACCTTGAAGCGGGTCCGGAGACTAATGTGTAGCCAGTGCAGCTCGCGGAGGATAGGTGTGACGTGGGTGTACCTGGGTGCACCCACAATCGCTCGCGCGGCTGCATTCTGGACTAACTGAAGTCTTCGAACACTCTTCAAGGGCAGCCCCATGTAGAGCGCGTTACAGTAATCCAGTCTTGAGGTTACAAGGGTGTGATGGCAGATGACCAAGCAGTATTATAACTATACTTATAATTACTAAAAAAAATAATTATGTCCTTAATTTTATTATCTGGTGTGTCAGCCCCACTAGGTAGACCAGACCAAGAAATTAATTGCACAATAGGACTAAAACAAAGGAAAAACATTCAGTCTCTCTTGAAATATCTACAAAATGGTTGTCAGATCAAGAAACCAACACCACACACAGGACAGGAGGGACAAAACGACTTTTATTGAGAATGGCTACAATAACAGAAACCTGCAGGTCTGATTGTGTTGAACCATTTCCCCCTTCCTTATAATCCAGTGAATCAGGGGAGTGTCTGCCTGAGCTTCTTTTGAACGTTATCTCGTTACTCTGGACTTTAAAAATGTTTGGATTCCTTTTGCTCAAGTAACATTTCTTGCATATTTCCATCAAGGCTGTAGTCTTTATTCTCTACAAGTGTGAGGGGGAAGGACAAGGAAGCATAAGCAACTCTATCTTCCTAAAGAGACCAATGTATAATAGATTGACAATAGATCGACAAAGGATGTTCACTGTTACAAGTTCTTGTTATAAATATATGGAGACAGAATCCCTTGTGACACAGGGTGAGCATTCAGTGTTCTTAGATGTTAGAGAAAGGATGGCACATTCTACCATATTTGGTGGTCCTGTACTGAGGCCACGAAATATTGGAAAAGGATTAAAAAATGGTTAAAAGAGGTTACCGGGGCAAACATTGAATGGAGACCTGAGAACATGTTACTAAGCATCAAACCAGATAACATAAGCAGTTCAATATGGCATTTGAGCCTGCATATAATTGTGGCCGCAAGAATAACCTATGCACAACTTTGGAAATCCACCACTATACCGCCGGAAGATGCTTTAATTAAAAAGATCTACGAATGTGCAGAAATGGACAGAATGACGGGTTGGCTGAGGGACAAAGGAGAAACAGAACATTATCTTAGCTGGAACCTATGGTATATGTGGGTGACTAGGAGAACAGCAGGGACTTAAAATGGGGAAAGTTAACATAGGTACCGTAATAGATCCCTGAATCTTGCAATGAGAAGATGTGGCTTAGAGATCTAATAATGAGGAAAGAAAGAAAAACCAGGCTGTGAATGACTGTCACCGTGGGGGGGGGGGGGGGTTGTATGTTTAAAACAGTATTTGTATCTGTATGTTTTACTTTATATTGTTATGTATGATTTGTCTTGCTTATGTCGTTGTATTTATGTCGCTGTATTGTTTTTTCCGTTTTTTTAAAGGTAATAATGTTTAATAAAAATTATATTAAAAAAAAAAGATGTTAGAGAATTAGCTATCTCCCAAAACAACACCCATCAATTCCCCAATTGAAGTAAAAAAAAATAAAAAAAAAAATTAAAAATGACTAGCAAATGATGAGAATGCTGAATCTTATGTTCTTATTTCCCCCCCACCTAAGCCAGAGGTGGGTTCCTACCAGTTCGCACCTATTCGGTAGAACTGGTTCGTCAAATCTACCAAACCGGTTAGAAGAGGTTCCACCAGTGGACCCGGAAAGCAGGCCAAACCTACAGAAGAGGTTCCAAAATTTTTTGAAACCCACCACTGACCTAGGCCTACATAAAGGCACGAAATGCTAAAACAGTTATTAACCTACCTTGTGTTTGTAAGCCTGGACAGTCAATGAAAAGTCAACGCGGTGTGAATATGATGTAAAAAATAATGCCTTGTTGAAACTTTACCTAACTTCTTTTTTAACTACAGTTGTCCAATGTGGTGGGGAAAAAAACTGCTTCCTGCAAGAAAACAAATATCATTTTGGCAAATACATAAAAGTGTCTGAAATCTGACTCATGCTCTTAAGTCTCATGGAATAAACTGCTGAGATGTGTTGCATGGTCAGCTCATTAAATTATTCACATGCATATTCTGACAGTCTTCAGGGCAAACGTTTATACAAGTCCCGCTACTGTGATTAATAAAACAATCGTTCTGAGAGGCTGCCAGATTCCAGCAGAATTCCTGGTCTTCCAAAATATTTTTTGCTAAAATAGTAAAACTTGTACATGAGGCAACAATGTATAAAAACCATAAACTTCCCAGCCTCCATTAATTGTCAATCTGTCGCCCCCCAAAAAGAAAACAGGGTCTAACCTGTGGCATTAAAAGGATTTGTACATTGTAGTATAAAAGCAAGTACTGTGTTTGGGGACAGAGCTGTAGATTTGAATTCTTAAAATAAACTGTTAGGCTAAAATATCTTAACCTAATCATTTGGAGCTCCTCCCCATTATCCTCATTATTTGAAATAGGATCCCTATGTAACTTTTTTTGACACTTCTGCAAAAATGACTACAGGTAGTTGTAGTCCTCAACTTGCAACAGTTCATTTAGTGAACGTTCAACATTAAAATGGCAAAGAAAAAATGACTTATGATCGTTTTTCACACTTATGACCATTGTAGGATCCCCTTGGTCACGTGACCAAAATTCACACTGCTTCATATTTATGACGGTTTCAGCATCTTGGAGTCATGTGATCAGCTTTTGCAACCTTCTGAGTCAATGGGGAAACCACATTCACTTAATAGCCATATTATTAATATAAGAGTGATTCATTTCACAAATGCGGCAATAAAGGTCATAAAGTGGGACAAAACTCACTTAACAAATATTTCACTTAGCAACATAAATGTTGTGCTCAGTTGTGGTTGTAAGTTGAGGACTACTTGTATTTCTTAAAGGGCAAGCAAAATATATTTTCTAGGTAACACTCTAGGAGCCACAAAACAAGGATGATGTCAGCGTTCCAAGTATCATGTAGAATTAAATCAGAGTCCAAGGCAAAACGATCCTTAAAGTTCCAATTTAATAAATCAGACATCTTATCACATCTGTGTTAATCCCAATATTGGAAATGACATCAGAATTCCATCCAGTTAAAAGTTCATGATCTTGTCCCCACACCCACAATCCATCACATGGTCCAATCTTCTTCCACGCTGGCATCCACACCCAGCTGCTTCTGTCAGGTGTGAAAGTACGGAGACAAAGGATGACCTTGGCTTCTAGTAAAGAATGAAAACAATACATTCCACAATCTCACTCCTGTCTATTCCCCCCTCCCATCAACTATATTAATGAAACAGCATAATGAAATAAGAGAAAGTGTGGCAGGCCAAAATTCTAAAAGGAATATAAATACAGGCCTGACAGATGATTAAAATGAAGTGATTTATACTGATCTGGACATCATCTCTAGTACATCATCACGGGATGGGCCATGGAAACAGAATTGGCCCCGAAATTTTCCTGCAAGCAAAATCTCAGGAATTTCTGTGGGCAACAAATACAATTGTTCTGAAGGCTGAATTTCCTCCTGATGCTTCCATCTAATCCTGTCCCAAGCTTTTACCAGTGGTAGAACTGAAAAGGAATTCCTTCACAATGCTTAGGAGAAGTCTAAAGATCTTCACAGAATGGGAAACTACTTGGATGGGTAGTCAAGGGGTTATATGACACTACACATAATAAATACAATTCTTCCTCTCATCACTGCCAGAAACAAAATCCATGCCCTTGTAGGAGAAGCTGTGAATGTTTAAATTTTACTTTTCAAAAAAACAACAAGAAGAAGAGTAAAACTGCCAAGGGTCAGTTAAAATTGCTCCACAGGCTGCCTGTGTGATAAAGGGTGCCAGCTGGCGCTCCGTAATCTCCTTGAAGTTTGAAGCCCCCTAAATTCCATCTAGTGACTCGGAGTCAATCTAGCCGGCACTGTATTACTTTTTCTCCTCGAAGGCATTCTTCACATGTTGTTCCTGAAAACCTGCTGTGGCTCTCATTGTACAGTCTCTAATCTGTCTCTCCTTGTAACCTCCTCTGTGTGTCATAGTGTTTTGTGTATATAATTACATAGTTCCTAAAGTAAGACAAATTGAAATGTCTATTATGGAAACATCCAGTTGTAACTCTTCTGAACAATAAGCTATGTGTAGGAAGCTGTACAGAAAGAACACGTTTAATAACCTAGAGGCTGGGTGCAGTTTCGTGGTGCTTCAAAGCGGTTCCCATTTTAAATCTTAGTACCGCTCGAAGCTAACAACTGACTTTATTACTGTTCCAAATAAAAACAAAACAGTGGAAGGAGGCTCTGTTTTTAATAGGCTTTTCTGAAAGACTGCCAGCATTTATAGAACGAATATATTATAGAAAGGATGCCATCTGTTGTATAACAAGTACATACTGGCAGAAGGCATTTCTGCAAGGGGAAAAATGCAAGGGTTAATAGGGAAGTTACCTCAGTTGGACCTTGCCTGACATTGATATCCAAATTTCAACCCAGCCTAAATCAACTCAGCAACTTATGAGCTGGCTATCACTGGATGACCATGTCAGCAGTTGTCCACGGCTAATAACCACAGACTGCCCAGTGGATCTGTTGTGGCCCAACAGGAGCCGTTGGAGCTGCCACCAGACTCCGACAGCGAGGGACCCTATGAGTCGGCTCTGGAGGATGTGGAGGACCCTGGACAGGATTCCGACTCCGAGCAGGGTGCAGAGAGGCTGGTTGGCCACCAGGAGGTGCCTGAGCCTTGGACCAGTGGGGAGGAGCCAAGGGAGAGTGATCCAGAAGCCAGCAGTGAGTTGTTCCTGGATGCACGCCATCAAAGAGCTACTAGGCATCAGGAACAATTACGCAAATACAGGAGGTAATTGCGCTCAGCCGGTGGCCATTAGGCTCCTCTCCAGACTATAAAAAAGACTGCTGGTGCACAGGGGCCTCTTGCAGAAGTCAACGCATTGACTAAAGAGAACTGTTGTAACTAACTTGGCAGGCTGGATTGCTGCCAAGGTTTGTCTGAGTTGCTGCCAAGGTTTGTCTGAGTTGCTGCCAAGGTCCTTATCTGTTTGTTTGCTTGGCTTTCAGCCACCGAGATTTTGGTCTTGCTATTAAAGGACATTTTAGTTAAGCTTGTCTTGGCTTTCGTTACTGGACGGAGGAGGGGGTCAGAACAGGATCCCTCTTTGAAGTCTCTCACTGATACAGTGTTTCTGTCCACCATGTCTGCTACTTCCTCACTCACTAACTTCAGTCTCTGGCTTCTCTTTGAGAAGAAAAGAAAGGATTCATTGGGACTTGCAATTCTCTGCAATGTGTTTGGCTTTGTGCTGAAGTGCCAAGAAGACAGCAAATGCGGATAATTAAGGATGTGGGGGTGGTAGGGAAAAGGAGTCTCCTTCCATGCTTATAGGGCAGCAGCTCAGATAATCAACTCACAGCCTCTCAGCAAGTGCTTCACGGCATACTGTATAAATTAGTCCTTAGGGTTCCCACTTCCCTAGCTAAAGTCACCCAATAATGATGAATGTCTTAAGTACACTGTAAATAAAGTCTAGTGTCTCTAGAGTCTGAGTGATGAAGTAGCAGTGACATTGTTGAGCAGGTTACTGTTGGGTGACCTGTTGTACATGCCTGTAGCTGTTAGTTCCGACAGCTGCTGCTACAGTGCCTCAAATCGCCCTGAATACATAGTCGCTGCCTGGCAAAGCTGTGTCAACTGAACCTAAGTTATGCTAACATTTGAAGAAACACAACGTGTCACCTATCGTTGCAGAGACCTCTCTTGTTCAAGGTCTTGGTGCTTAATAAAAAGGATTCTTCATCCAGATATCACACTCTGAGATGATTAGAGTATTAACTTACCTTTTATTTACATTATTTGCCTATTTTCTCATTGTTCACATAGCAACAGACATCTGTGTATTTATTTATTTATTTATTTATTTATTTATTTATTTATTTATTTATTTATTTATTTATTTATTATTAGATTTATATACTGCTTCATAGGGCTTTCAGCCCTCTCTAAACGGTTTACAATTTATTTTTTTTAGCAAATTGAGTCAGCAACTTGCCCCCACAGTCCGGGTCCTCATTTCACCCACCTCGGAAGGATGGAAGGCTGAGTCGACCTTGAGCCGGTGAGATTTGAACCGCTGAACTGCAGATCACAGTCAGCTAAAGTGGCCTGCAGTACTGCACCCTAACCACTGCGCCACCTGGTATTGTACGCCAGGCTATTTCTTTCTTTCTTTTGTCATCTTAAATATTTAAAACTTTGTCATGTATGGACCCATGAAAATATGACTTGAAGCGTCCTATCTTAATACTATTTCTTGGCTTTCCATTTTCCAACACTTCCTGTTTGACCTCTTCTTTATGCGAATAATATGTTCTGCAACGAAGCAGTGACCTTCCACCAAATATTATAGGTGAATTTTCTTGAGCATTTTCAACCAAATTTCCATTCCTTTTCCACTCATATTTAAAATAACAGAAGAGGCAGAAGGTTATTGTATAGAAGCATGACCTGACAAAACCGCGCCCGACTAAACCGCGTCGCTGACATCATCAACGCGGCGACAACAGCCAGCACGGAAAAAGAAGGGCGCTTTAAATAGTGCGGAGAAAGAAAGCCGATTTAACTTAAGGTAAGGGTTAGGTTTAGGGTTAGGTTTAGGGTTAGGTTTAGGGTTAGGTTAAGGGTTAAGGTTAAATTTAGGTTTAGGGTTAGGTTTAGGGTTAGGTTTAGGGTTAGGGTTAGGGTTAGGGTTAGGTTTAGGTTTAGGGTTAGGTTTAGGGTTGGGGTTAGGGTTAGGGTTAGGGTTAGGGTTAGGGTTAGGGTTAGGGTTAGGGTTAGGGTTAGGGTTAGGTTTAGGGTTAGGGTTAGGGGTTAAGTTTAGGTTTAGGGTTTACAGCATGCTTCTGTCTCCACGCTGTTGTCGCCCTGTTGATGACATCAGCGACGCGGTTTAGTCGGGCGTGGTTTTGTTGTTCGCCCTTTTGTCGGTGAACCGTTTAGAAGATGTGCTTTATAATGAAAGAGCAAGCAGCCCTGCACCCACATATGTTTATGGAGTTGGTGGTGTTCCTCAAGCCTACTGGATTCTTTGTTAAATTGTTACTCTTTGTCTTGAAGGACCCAAGAAGCTTTCTCACCATCCTTCCTTGCCTACGTTCTCCCATACTTTTCTTGCCTACATTCCATAGATCAGACTGAGATATTTAAAATTTAGCTATTGCATTAGCAAAAGAATTGAACATTTGAGATTTGGCCATGTGCATCCAAGTATGAGGTAGAATCTCATCTATTGGGGCTCACTGATTCCCAAAGTATATCCATATAGATTTATTATGTGTTATATTCAGACTGTTTTTGGAATGTTTAGTTTCGGGACAGACTGCCACAAGAGATGGTTACATATATTTGCCAGGAGCTCATGTTCCCAGCAAGTGTCATAAATTAAAAGACCATTGGATTGATCGATAACTGTAGTTTACAGCAATGTTTCCTGCCTGCTGAATGTACAGCTGCTGCTAGAGTAAATGCAGAGGTCACCCTGGCTTCTTCCCTGTGGCTTTTCCAGGTGTTGCAGCCTCTGTAGCATCTGGAAAAAGACAGCACTTTTCCTCAAGTTACCAATAGTTCTATAAGTTATAGGAGCAGAGAATTCCTGTTATGTCTTATTCCCCTCTAACCAAAAGAAAAAAAATGCAAAGAAAAAAATCGTAGCCTCAAAGGATCCTCTAGAGTAAAATTAAAAAAAGAAACCAAAATATTGGTGCTACAAAATATATTTCTCAACCAGGCAATATCTAGAAGGCAACATATTGCATTGCAGTTTTAATGGGTCTTTGCTGATGGTTGCCACACACAACTGAAAATGTGTTTGGTTTGAAGCAAAGGATTCAAATATGTATGGGCAAATCTGGATTTATGGTTGCATAGTCATTGTTACAGGGCACCAAAACTTAGAAAGTGCCAATACCAAATATTTCTCAACCAGGCAATATCTAGAATGCAACATATTGCATTGCAGTTTTAATGGGTCTTTGCTGATGTTTGCCACACACAATTGGTGGGTTCCAGATCCCATTCCAACCGGTATGGTTGGACCGGGCCCGGCAGCGCTCACATGGTGGTGCACGCATGCGGTGTACCTGCCAGCAATGCCTCTGCAACCCTCCACAACACTCCAGCTGCTCAGTTGGGCATTGTGCAGGCACTGTATGTGCCATATGCATTTGCGGAAGTGCCAAAGGCTTAAAGGACAGGTAAGGAGCTCGGGCAGGCGGGCGGGCCCTCTGGAGCACCATACCGGAATGGTACCCAGTGCTCCTGGCAGGCTCTGGTGTGTCTCGTACGCCCATACTGGGGCATACAACCCATCACTGCCCAACACATTTTAGCTTCCTTCTGTGTCCTTCTGTATAAAAATGGAAATCTTTGCCTCAACACGAATGGCACCATCTGTCAGTATGGCCGATGCCAATATAACTTTTAGTCTACCCTATGCATAGCTGCTAGATGTTATTTTACCAGCTAGAGACCAATATCAGAATATTTAAATAAGGCCGCTTATTCATCAGCTAGGTCTGTTCCAGACCTAGCTGATGAAAATAGATTGCTTGAGCAAATGACTGTTGATCAGCTTCTGTTAAAATGGCATGAAACGAATCTGCTTTGACCATTTCAATAGATCTCATACCTTTTGGGAGGGTTGAGGGGGAGACAGAAACTGCCTTGGTTGATCCATGGGATTAGTTACTCTACATAAGAGGTAGGAATATTGGAAGCCTTTTTTTTCTTCTTGCACCCCTGAATGGTTTTCAGTCCTATCAATAGTTTCTGTGCTCTCTCATTTATGTTGGGAACTTATCACTAGTGTTAATCAGTGATGTCATCAAAGTGAACTCTCAAATACGGTTAACATGATGTCACAAACTTTACCAAATATGACATCAGAGGTGGGTTCCTACCAGTTTGCACCTATTCAGTAGAACTGGTTCATCAAATCTACATGTAACATTGTAATCTACTCAGATGTACCGTAAAAGTGGAGCAGTATATAAATCTCATTTCTGTTGCTATTTCTATTTCTGGGCACGCTCCAGAGGTGGGTTCCTACCAGTTCGCACCTATTCGGTAGAACCAGTTCATCAAATCTACCGAACCGGTTAGAAGAGGTTCCACCAGTGGACCCGGAAAGCAGGCCACACCTACAGAAGAGGTTCCAAAATTTTTTGAAACCCACCACTGGTCCTTGGATATGATTATTCTACACTATCATGCTCATATTTATAAAACTCAGTGCCTCTGTGAAAGGTAAGGATGACTACTGCGTTTGTGGTGCAATCAGAACATTGCGTGTGTTGAAGTTGTTTTAACGCAAACCAAAGATGCCTTCTAAAAAACAAGTTTACATCATATTCTTATGCATGCCAGTGCTGTGTGTGAGGTAATTTAAGGTGGTTCTGACAAGTGTCATCGGCATCTTCATATCCGGTCACATGGGCGGCAAGCCACTCCCATCCGGTCACATGGGTGGCAAGCCACTCTCACAAAGGAGGCCACACCCACAGAGTAGGTTCGAACAATTTTTGAAACCCACCACTGTATGACATGTTACCTAATCCCATCAGTAAAAGCTGCTTGGTAGTCCTAAATTTATGATAACCCTCCACTTGATTGCATTGACCTTTGGTAACCTTGGGCTGTGACTGTATTGAAAAAACTATATTTTGAGCCAAATCCTATTTTGACTCCTTTGGAAAGAAGGAAGGAAAGCCCTAATAACAAGGTTTTATTCTTGTTGAGATTTTAAAATCAGCACCTTAAATACAGAGCGTAAAGTTTTGTTTTTTTACATTACAGCTTGCTTCTTCCATCCTTTCTGAAAGTTAAAAATACATATTTATTCAAAGTTTAACTGAAACAACAAATGTATACAAACAGCACCTACAGGAAGGATAAAGGAATCTTTCAAAAAGTTTTCCAAAATGTATCCATAAGGTCACACTTCATAATCTCACAATGGAAAATTCAGTGCAAATTATATAGTTGTAATTTGAAGGCTATCTTTACCTTTCACAATTATCGAGTTTGTGCTCAGAAAACCCCAAAATGAAAAGATACTCTTTGTCAAACAGGAAAGCAATGCTGAAGATTTAGGTCTTATAGTGAACATTGCCAATTGTGACAAAATAAACATTTTTGCTTACTGCGTGCTTGGAAAAAAGGGTGCGAAAGAGATAGCGGGAGTGTTAGAAACAGTGTGCAGTAGAAACAGATATTTTGTAAATCTCTAAAAGTGTCATACAGCAAAAGGGCACTACATGTTTAGGCTATGTTAAACTTATTAAACATGATGTGAACAATTGCAGAGTTTGTGCATCCTTTCTCTTGCATTATAAATGGGCTGTCCAATTCCGGAAAAATCATTTTTTATCAAATAAATGTTGGAGCATTGTGATGCTCAATGTGTTCTCTAATGCCTATAATGTCTCAAAATGTCAAATGGCCTGAGAATTGTTGGCAACGTTCATGTTTCGAAGACAATGGGTTGTTTTTAACAAATGGCAACTGAGAGAAATAGGTGTTCATGTCATCAGTAGAAAAGATGTTTACATGCAACATTTTCCAAAATGCTACTTACAACTGCCACAGTCACTTTGGGTAGATTTAGCAAACATTACTCCAGAAGCACACAGGCTAAGAAAAGGCCCCTTCCCATCCAATTGGGTTGCTATTTACATTATAAAAAGGAAGAGCTAGAGTAGTTCAATCACTGAACATTGGTTTGATGAAGATGTTAGAGAGCGTGCCAGTGGTGGGTTTCAAAAATTGTTCGAACCTACTCTGTGGGTGTGGCCTCCTTTGTGGGAGTGGCTTGCCACCCATGTGACCGGATGGGAGTGGCTTGCTGCCCATGTGACCGGATATGAAGATGCCGACGACACTTGTCAGAACCACCTGAAATTACTTCACACACAGCGCTGGTATGCATAAGAATATGATGTAAACTTCTTTTTTTAAAGGCATCTTTGGTTTGCGTTAAAACAACTTCAACACACACAACGTTCTGATTGCACCACACACGCAGTAGTCATCATTACCTTTCACAGAGGCACTGAGTTTTATAAATATGAGCATGAGAGTCTAGAATAATCATATCCAAGGACCAGTGATGGGTTTCAAAAAAAATTGGAAGCTCTTCTGTAGGTGTGGCCTGCTTTCCAGGTCCACTGGTGGAACCTCTTCTAACCGGTTCGGTAGATTTGACGAACCGGTTCTACTGAATAGGTGCGAACTGGTAGGAACCCACCTCTGGAGCATGCCCAGAAATAGAAATAGCAACAGAAATCAGATTTATATACTGCTCCACTTTTACGGTACATCTGAGTAGATTACAATGTTACATGTATTGTTTCATGTAATGTTAGCGTATTGCCCCTAACAATCTGAGTCCTCATTTTACTGACCTCAGAAGGATTGAAGACTGAGTCAACATGGAGCCTGTCAGGATCGAACTCCTGGCAGTGGGCAGAGTCAGCCTGCAATATTACATTCTAATCACTGTGCCATCAGAAATGGAGGGTTTTTAAAACAATTAGTAAGAGTTGGGCTAAAATAGTGGAAAGCTATATTATGCAATACTAATAAAGATCTGGTAAAGGCAATGAGGATACATAAAAATAAAATCTTCCTATGAAACCATCACAATTCTGAACTTTATAGAGAAATAAATGAAAAACCTGAGTGATAGTTTCTACTACTGATTGTGGCCTGGAAAATATGGTGATAAGTGCTATTATAGCACTGAAAGAACATTGACAAAAAGGCCCCATATTAGTCGGCATTTCTAGCTGTAAAATATCTCCAGAGTTTAATTTTCAGTTGAGCCACTCTAGGACAATTGCCTTAGTTTCACTATGAGTGACAAAGTGATGAATATGGTAACATTCTAAAAGTGTCTTCAGAGGGTTATTTAAGAATTCCTTACATGCATCTGTTTGCAATTTGTAAAGTGTTTTCTCTGGAAGATATTCGGAAAGCTGGCAGCTACATCTCTCCCCAATTTGTCAGATCAAGGAATGGCCCTGGCATATTTAGATGGTACATTTATCACAGATTATTGGTTCTGAGCAGTTTTGTTTAAATTGCTTGAAACATTTTTGAAATCATTGCTGATCTAGACCAGACACTACCATATTATTTCCATGGAAATTGATCTTTGTGAATTTATGAAAGGTACAAGCCTCTTACCCTAAAAGAAAAGGCTTGACCTGTTTCCTGGAGTGTTTTTTATTATGTTTTCTACTATCTTCATATAAGGAATGCATACCTCCATAACTAGCTACATGATCAGGCATATGTTAAGTATTATTTTGTACTCCAACATATTGAAGGACTGGGGAAATGTTCACAAGTTGAATTAAAAATGTATTGTTATTGGTAATATGAGAGCTAATTTGTGAAATGGTTCAGGCTACAAACCAGGACACTTCAATCCCACTTCAGGCCAAAACCAGCTGAATTATCTTGAATCAGTCTCTTTCTCTCAGCCCTAGGAAGGAGGCAATGAGAAAGCACTTCTACAAAACCTTGTCAAGAAAGGGGATTTGTCCACACAGTCCTTCAGAATGAGACACAATTGAACCCAGGATGGGGGGAGAGTTGGTAATATAGATATCTAGAGTTCAGAGAGACTTTAGTGTGGAGATTTTTATAAAGAAAACTCAACAAATCTAAGACTGTATTAGAACTTTATTTCAAAAGCAATCAAAATAGGGTTGGTTTCAAATTACAAGTTTACAGGATTTCGAGAGACCAAAACAATGAAGTGGAGGATTGTGTTAATGATGAATACTGGAAAACAGCCTTTTCTGATAGGGCTAGATAACACATCTGACATATTCAGAAGGATTTGTTAACTAGTGACATTTCTGCTACATTGATGTTGATTGTTTACTGTTATATATGCAAATGTTAGAGGAGTGTTGAGTATGCAAATAACTGGGGGGAAGGAGTGTTATATATGCAAATGTTCCCTGTTACCAGCTCTCTGATTGGCTGGTCATTTGATAGTTGCTTTGGGCTCGAGTATAAATACCCTGACAGTCACCAGTTTTGAATATGTGTGAGAGGGAAAGAAGCAGGAGCCATGGAATCAGAGAGTAAGATGTTTATTGCGAGATGACAAGCGATTCAAAACGTCCCTGCAACTGTCAGGGTATTTATACTCGAGCCCAAAGCAACTATCAAATGACCAGCCAATCAGAGAGCTGGTAACAGGGAACATTTGCATATATAACATTTACCATGATGATGTCACAAATTAAAACTGCATGTAAACTGCCATTCGAAGTTGATATAAACCATGCTTCAACCAAGAATAGGCCAATAAGCAAAAAAAACCTCTTTGTTAAGACTGCAGATCTAGGAACGCACATTTAAAATATGGATACGGTTTGCTTAAATAGTAGTTGAGTGATTTGTTTAATGTGTGTGTGAAGTCTGCATTTGTGCTTATGATCATATTACTGATCATGACAATAATAATAATTTGGGAAATATAATGCATCTTTATGCTTGGGAAGAATGCAGTTCAATTTTTTTTTTCCTTTTGCTAACATGTCACTTAATGTTTTTTGATTTAGAGAAAGTTTGAGTTTGAGTTTATTTGATTTCTATGCCGCCCAATCCCGAAGGACTCCGGGTGGCTTACAAAATAAAAAGAAATTAAAAAGAAAAAGACTTACAAACAACAGGACACACGAAGTTAAAAAGTAAGACAACAAACACCCATATGATAAAATGATTAGGCATGAATTATGGACTGTTTTGCACAAACATAGAGTTGATGTTTGAATGCTGAATGCAGCAGGAGTGATAGATGGTGGAATTAAAGCAAATGTGATAATAAATGGCATGCTTAACCAATGGTTCAACAAAGAACAGAAAATAAGATAAAGTCTGATGCCTTGGTTATTTAACATATTTTGGGATAAAGTATAAGGAATATTTACAATAATATTAAAAAGGTTTTAGGGTGGAGACATGACATTAAATGGATTATATGATGCAATGAATATAGGTCTGAAAATAAATTTATCAAAGGCCAATGTACAGCCGAGGTGGCGCAATGGTTAGGGTGCAGTACGGCAGGCCACTTCAGCTGAGTCTTATCTGCAGTTCCGCGGTTCTAATCTCACCGGCTCAAGGTTGACTCAGCCTTCCATCCTTCCGAGGTGGGTGAAATGAGGACCCAGACTGTGGGGGCGATATGCTGACTCTGTAAACCGCTTAGAGAGGGCTGAAAGCCCTATGAAGCAGTATATAAGTCTAACTGCTATTGCTATTTCTGCTCATCCCTCCACTTGCTAAAGTGGGTCACATGAGTAGTATCTTTGGATTGTTCAAATTCTTTTTTCTATCCAGACAATAGTCTGTAGGCAAGATATCAATATCAGGTGGGGCCAATGTGGCAATATAAAGCATAATAAATGTTATGTTGCCTAGAAAAACCTGCCATGTGGAAGGAAGGAAGGAAGGAAGGAAGGAAGGAAGGAAGGAAGGAAGGAAGGAAGGAAGGAAGGAAGGAAGGAAGGAAGGAAGGAAGGAAGGAAGGGCAGCCAAGACATAGTTAAATGGAGTTGATGAGATCTTTTAAAAAAATATAATATATAAAAACTATGTGTGGATGTGGAAAAAGCAAGATTAGTTTGCAAGGTACAAAGATGAATAAGCAGTAGTAGTCAACCTGGTCCCTACTGCCCACTAGTGGGTGTTCCAGCTTTCATGGTGGGCGGTAGGGGTTTGCTGTAACTCTGCTTTATAAATTTTATAAAGTAAAGTCACTTCCCTACTTTATAAATCACCATTACTGTGGAACTGGTGGGCGGTTAGAAAATTTTACTACTAACAGAGATACAAAAGTGGGTGGTAGGTATAAAAAGGTTGACTACCCCTGATGTATAGAGAGGGATGACACTGATTCCAATTAGATCTAGCTATATTTCATGCATTTCATTTCATTTCTAAATCTCAGCTGAGACCAGAATCTGTGTAAAGGAATCAATTTCTAATACAAATTCCAGGAAGAAAGCAGGATTTGGGTGGTTCTTTCTCCTTGTCCTAATGCAGAAAACTGAAACTTTCCAAAATATGTAAATATTTTTTTTCTCATACATTTTTTCAATGATACTGTACTTCTCTCACAATACAAAATAGTTCAGGAAATGATCGCTTTTGTGAATGTTAAGTCTTGTGAATTGTCAACCTGGAATTTCCTGGGATGTATTTCTCAGGTGCAGTGGTGCTATCAAACTATGACAATCTCCATTTAATTGGGGCAACTTCAAGAAATTCAATTCAATTCAATTCAATTCAATTTATTAGATTTATAGGCCGCCCAATCCCGGAGCACTCCGGGCGGCTTACAAAGAACAAGAAAAGAAAAACAAAATAAAAATAATTTAAAAATTCCCCAACACGCATACTTTCTGATCGGGGCTGGACCCTACATAATAAGGTCAACAGCTCCAGGCCTGCTGGAACAGCCAAGTTTTAACAGCTTTTCTGAAGGCCATGAGGGTGGGTGAGGTCCAGACCTCTGGGGGTAGCTGATTCCACAGGGTCGGAGCAGCCACAGAGAAGGCTCTCCTCCGGGGGCCCGCCAGCCGGCACTGTCCGGCTGACGGTGTCCTAAGGAAACCCACCCTGTGCGATCTTATCGGCCGTTGGGAGGTATGTGGCAGTAGGCGGTCTCGCAAATATGAAATATGTCCAACACTAGCATAAAGCAAGCCTAGCCAATTTCTGCAATATCAAATGCTATTCTTCTTACTAGCCAGAGTGTATAAGCTGGAAGAATAAGGCATACTCCAATCTTCTCAAAATGTGGTCATTATGGTATTAAAATGGAAGTCATTTAGAAGGAATTGTTTTGCTGTTAACCCTATGAGCACTCATGGACGATGGCAGTATAAAATCCCCAAAGAGATATAGGGCAGGATGGTCTTTGCAAATATGAAAATGGCTGGTCTTTTGCTTTCAAATAAAACTCTGAAAAATCAACTTGCCATAGTCTTGATTAAAATTAGGTAAAGGTTATTGAGGATGGCTCCCTCTTCAATTAATCACTCTTGTTTGCAAAAAGTATTGCAGAAGATCACAGTTATTTTGTATACTCAGCTATCATTTAATGTTATTTTACTGATAAAATTTATAAACTGTCCATCTCAATCACCCGGTGACTCTTTATGATGATATTTAAATATTTAATAAATTTTATATTTATTTATTTACATTTTTGTGTTTAAATACAAATGTATTTACATTTTTGACATTTAAATATATTAAGCAGATTTAATTTCTTTCCTTTTCGTTGGGAAGAGGATAAAAAATGCTGTATGCAGAACTATCCCCAGCAGAGGGAGTGGCTCTTCTGCTACAGGGTATTAGATGTAACTTTAAAGATTAGCAAAGGGAAATTCCTAGATTTGTTTTACAGTTAAGAACAACAATTAAAGTATCTTCCCTTGACAAATATTCTAACAAATCATGTTTGCCTTCTCCATAATCAGCACCTGAAAGGGGTGCATAAGCGTAGTGTAGCTTCAAAGAATAGTAATTAACATTAGCAACAAACGGACTGAAAAAAATGTTTATCAAAAGTAGGCATCTTTTCATGCAAAAAAAGATATTATTTTCCCCTTGCTTTAGGAAAAGCAAACCATTTGTCTGCATTTAAAGAAAAATATTTTCCCATTCATGCATGTTTTAGACAATCACTTCAAAGAATGACTGCTAATCATGGATCCATAAGTCAAATGCAATGCGCTCTACATGGGGCAGCCCTTGAAGAGCATTCGGAGACTCCAGCTCGTCCAGAATGCAGCCGCGCGAGCGATTGTGGGTGCACTTCGGTACACCCACGTTACACCTATCCTCCGCGAGCTGCACTGGTTACCGATCAGTCTCCGGATACGCTTCAAGGTGCTAGTCGTCACTTATAAAGCCCTTCATGATATTGGACCTGAGTACTTGAGAGACCGCCTGCTGCCAATTACCTCCCAAAGACCCATTAGATCACACAGAGTAGGCCTCCTCCGGGTTCCGTCTACCAGCCAATGTCATCTGGCTACTACCCGGGGCAGGGCCTTCTCTGTGGCGGCTCCGGCCCTTTGGAACAAACTCCCCGCAGAGATTCAGACCCTCACCTCTCTCCAGGCCTTCCGAAAAGCTGTTAAAACCTGGCTGTGTCAGCAGGCTTGGGGTCGATGAGTTCCCTTCCCTTCTCGAATTGTGTGGCTGTTGGTTGTTTTTAAACGTCCTGTACTTTTGTAGTTTTTGTGTTTTTCCCTTCCCCTCCTTGAGTTTGTGTGCTGCCCTGAGTCCCGCCGGGAATAGGGCGGCATATAAATAAAATGAAACTCGAAACTCGAAACTCGAAACTCGAAATTAAGTTGAAGCTAGTGTGGCTTGACCTGCCTCCTTCTTGCTTAGGTTCCTGCACAACAGATGGCATGTTAGGACTGCATCTTAGTCACTTGGTTCATGGCCCTTTGAAACCACTTTAAATTTTTAGATGGCTATAGCATGCAAGACTCCTTCTTAAGCTCCTTGACATACCATCAGAGGTGGGTTTCTGCCCGTTCGGCCTGGATCAGGCAAACCGGTAGTGGGGATGGCAGGTGCATGCATAGAAGCATGGCATGCATATGTACTCACCAGGGGTGGGTTCCTGCCAGTTCTAACCTCTTCTATAGAAGGGGTTCCACAAATCTACCATGCCGTTTAGAACCAATTCCAGCTCCCTCCCTCCCTCCCGCACGTCCGCACATCATCAAGATGAAGAACGAGAGGAGGAATTCTGGGAGTTGAAGTCCACAAGTCTTAAAGCTGTCAAGTTTGAACACCCCTGGGTTTTTTTTTCTAAACGGTTAGGGGTGGAAGGGTCTTGTAACTTGACAGCTTTAAGACTTGCACACTTCAATTCCAGAGTTCCTGAGCCAACATGACTGGAGGAGGAATTCTGGGAGTTGAAGTCCACAAGTCTTAAAGCTGTCACGTTTGAACACCCCTGGGAGTTTTTTTTTCCTAAAGGGTTAGGGTGCAAGGGTCTTGTAACTTGACAGCTTTAAGACTTGCGTGCTTCAAATGCCAGAGTTTCTGAGCCAACATTTTGATTGCTAAGCAAGAGCGTTGTTAAGTGAGTTTCACATTTTACAAGTTGGCCATGCCCACCCAGTCACTTGGCTGGCAAGCCACTCCCACCTGGCCACATGGCCACAAGCCACTCCCACCCGGTCACATGGCCAGCAAGCCACTCCCACAAAGCAGGCCACACCTACAGAAGAGGTTTTAAAAAAATTTGAAACCCACCACTGGTGCTCATGCACATGAGTGAACCAATACTAAAAAAAAAAATGGAAACCCACCACATTAAGCAGAGTGAGATACGTAATAAACATTGAGTACCATCAATAGATAACTAAGAGGAGCAGTTCTATTGCTGAATTACTGGTTGTCTCACCTTATCACACTACTCAAATAACTTTTTTTGATTGAGGTAACAATTGAATATAAACCTTACTAATTCATAGCCAGTAGTTTATTCATTCTGTTGTAGTGGCTCACGGCACCCTCATCCCTATAACATTCTTGTAGCCCCAAGGTTTATCTCTGTTTTATTTAATAATTCAGTGCTGCAAGACTGTGCACATTTACTTTTGTAATTGGCTTAGTTATGGATACAGGACAAGATTGTGTTTGTATATACTTTTAAACTTCCCATAATAAGGAGCCGAGGTGGCGCAGTGGTTAGGGTGCAGTACTGCAGGCCACTTCAGGTGACTGCTATCTGCAGTTCAGCGGTTCAAATCTCACCGGCTGAAGGTTGACTCAGCCTTCCATCCTTCCGAGGTGGGTGAAATGAGGACCCAGACTGTGGGGGCAATTTGCTGACTCAATTTGCTAAAAATCTGTAAACCGCTTAGAGAGGGCTGAAAGCTTTATGAAGCGGTATACAAGTCTAATAAATAAATAAATATGAATATGAATGTGAATGTGAATGTGAATGTGAATGTGAATGTGAATGTGAATGTGAATGTGAATGTGAATGTGAATGTGAATATGAATATGAATATGAATATGAATGTGAATGTGAATGTGAATGTGAGAAATATATAGCTGAACTGATCAACAGGCTACTGGTTTTATTCTGACTAAATCCACTTAGCATCTGAAACCACAATTTTAAAATATCCAGCAAGAACATAGACAACGTTCCATTAGCAATTACGGTGTATTTGATTCATCCACAGCAACAGCTGATAAAATCAGTGCATGGAAAACCAGTTCATATATTTTAAACTGGAGCACGCATAGCAATTACTGAAAAATTAGGAATTACTACTGACAGTTCTGCAAGTAGAACTGCAGGATTTAAAGAACATGTGCTGTTTGCATTCATATGTGTTCATTAGTCATAGTCTATTACAGTAATTTTAATGAATGTTTATCTTATTTTCTTTGTGTAATCCAATTACTTTTGTTTTCTTAACCATCATTAGAAATCTCTGTGTCTTCGGCAGCCTGCCAATCAATTCCCCTTTCACTCTGTCCAATTGAATTTGTTATCATTATGGGTTCCTCCCCTCCAGTTCCTTACATTGTGGGGGCTTCAGTGAAAGAGGAGCTGGAACAGAAGCCCTTCGACAGCAGGAGTCTTTAAATGTAGATGGAACACCTGAGCAATTAAGTTCAATATTTTGGTCCCAGAAAGATGCTTCAGTGACTTTCTAAATTTGTACCATATTAGTGATTAGAACATCTGGCATGTTTCTTTACCAATAAAATTAATAACACAATTAAAAAGAAACCTTCCGGGGATGAGAAAAAAGTAATCCGTTGGAAACAGTTCAAACGTTGTATTTTAAGAGTGCTGTTTGTAAGTATTTTACAAAGCCAAATTAATAGGGCTGAGTACAACTTGAATGAGTTGCTTCATTTGGTTAGAAATCTAAGCAAAATTTGTAGTGGCAATATGAAGCAGCACTTTAGGTCTGATTTGTAGAATGGAGGCCTTGCTTAGCCTAGAAAAAGGGGCTTTTGCACAGCAGTTTGACAACGTTGATCGAAGCAGAACCACCACACCAAGGCTCACTATCAAGATGGAGTAACTTGCCTTTGTAGGACCCGAGCTTCAACAGGGCAGCCTGATCATGGTATCATGGATTTGTGTGGTAATTCTTGACAGTTAAATTAACAATAATGGGCCAACGGCTGGATTAAACTTTACAAACAGTATGGGTACAAATCCAACAGCAAATGATATTACATATCTCTTTCCTCATTTGCAATATCTAATTCTATTCCTCTAGTCTGACGCTCCTAGATGGATTGAAGTTGAAATTTCAGAATTTTATGAAAGATAGTTGGCTGAGGAGGATGGTTTAATCCAGCAATATTTCATGTTGATCTTCTTATTACAGAAAACCTTGGAATGAAGACAGACTGTATTCTTTCCTATCTATATCTGGGCTATGGACATTGTTTTGACTTGTGGCAATGCCTTTGCATGTCTCTTGTTAATTACTACAGATTAAAATTATCTCCCCCAGTGTTGCTGCTTCTTTGAAGTAGTTAGATCACCCCACATCAAGATTCTTCCAGTTTAATTTATTGCATTTCAGTTCTTTTGAATGTTTTGAATCAAAACAATAACTTTAAAAGATGCTTATGGTTAAAATTGTATATAATCAGAGATCTGGGGAATTGAAAGAGTATCCACTCTTTACAAACAGTGAAGTATTGGTTTTCTTGATGGTGTCCTACAATTCACAACATTCTTTCATTGGACTATTTGACTACATGAGCCGAGTGACGCAGTGGTTAGAGTGCAGTACTGCAGGCCACTTCAGCTGACTGCTAACTGCAGTTCGGCGGTTCAAATCTCACCGGCTCAAGGTCGACTCAGCCTTCCATCCTTCCGAGATGGGTAAAATGAGGACCCAGACTGTAGGGGCAATATGCTGACTCTGTAAACCGCTTAGAGAGGGCTGAAAGCCCTATGAAGCGGTATATAAGTCGAACTGCTATTGCTATTGCTATTTACCTATGTTCAACTTAATCATTTTTCCAAAGCAAAGCAAGATTTATGATGAAACCACATTTACAATTTTATCTTGTGTATCTTAGGGCAGGGGTTGACGCAGTATACAAATGTGGCTGGTGGAAAATCAGCCACTGAAGTTTTAAATATGTTTTACATTATTTATTTTGATTTTTGTATTTTTATCAACTTCCTACAAACTCCCCCGGAGATCTTAATAATACAAGCCATGAATAAGTAATAAAATGCCGAAAACTGGTCTCTGTATTCTGAAGTATAGATCTGCCTCAATCAGGCCCGCAGAAGAGGGGGGAAAGTCACTCTTGAAAGCAGGGGGGGGGGGCTATGGGATCAAGATGGCTGATCTTCCCTTCTGGGTCTCTTATTTCCCTTCCCATCTGTTTGTAGACATCTTTACTTTGAGCCAAGGTGGCGCAGTGGTTAAAAGCAGCACTGCAGACTACTGCTAGATCAGCAGGTCAGCGGTTCAAATCTCACCGGCTCAGGGTTGACTCAGCCTTCCATCCTTCCGAGGTGGGTAAAATGAGGACCCGGATTGTTGGGGGCAATATGCTGACTCTCTGTAAACCGCTTAGAGAGGCCTGAAAGGCCTATGAAGCGGTATATAAGTCTACTGCTATATTACTTTGGTTTCACTTGAACATGATATATCTTTGATGTAATTGGTATAAGCTTACATGAGTTTATTTTAATTGCCTTTTTTTTTAACCTGGGGCCCAATTGGATGGATATTTGGCAGGTGGGTGGGAAGGGAGGAAGGGAGAATATTCTGCCTCCCAGAAGCTTTCCCTTCCCGTCACCCTCCCCGCCCCCAATCCTTATTTTTGAAAACTGCCGCTATTGTGCTTCTGAATTTCAACAGTCAACCCTGGCATTCCAAGAAACCGTAAAGGAAATCAGGAAGACTGTATGGAGTCGGGAGACTACAGGGTCCCCACTCCTGCTTTAAGCAGCTCAGGGGGGGGGAATGACCTTGTGAAAAGAACGTACAGGTTTCTGGCTCCCCCTGGCCCTGAAAGGTTTCCATTACCTATTTTTCTAATGGAATCTGGGCCTTTTGTGGAACGTATGCGTGTTTGTTTGTTTGCAGTCCCAATGTCCCCCAGGTAGTACATTTCAGAAGTTTTCAGTTTGTAGCATGGCTTATGCATTCATAATGCCTTTTTTAATGGTCTTCTATGCCTTCCCAATAGCACCACTGGGGATGGGCAGGGGAGGTTTCTGCGAAATGAGTGGCCCAGCTGTTTGCAAAGCAGACTACCAGAGTCATGTCAAGCAAAGCCACCAGAGAAATTATTTTCCACCGACTGACCTTTGCATAATTGTATATTCTTTATAAATAAACCACAGGAACAAGGAGGGCCTTTCTCTACCTCCTTACTGAAGGAGGAGGAAGAAAAAAAAAGTTTCTTTTAAGCAAAACAGCATTATTGATCAAAGGCAAAGGTAGAACTACATGTAAAGAAGGAACAGCTGGTAGTCACCCCTCTGTCACTTGCAAACACACCTCATGCACAAGCCCACACTTATTAAAAACAGGTCAGATCGGATTCCAGGTTCACGCTGCAAAATTAATGACAGCCTTGCAATAAAGTAACAGCATGAATTTGAGCCTTGTAATACAACGTGATTACTAGCATTTTTATTAGCCAGTCTTGAGCAGCAGGCAAGGCCGGCTGGTATTTGACACACAAACAAGGATGTTACCAGGTGCTCGGCTCTAAAATGTCACATCAAAGTCACAGGCCTGCTGGCTTGGCTTACACCTGAGCCAATTAGCCGAGGAGTTCAGAAGGGTCTTGGAAATGGCTTGCAATCTTTATTTTGTGCACTATAGAGTCGCTTGATCCTCGGTAAGATGATACGAGGGGAACAATAGTTGCTAAAATATGGCAAAGGGGGAATAGCAGGAATGTTAGGCAAACTATCACAAAACAAATAGCAACAGGCAAAAGCAAGAATGAGCAACACCTGGCCTCTCTCTCAATGTGTTTGTCAGTCTTTTGTTGGCAACAAAGGGACTAATTGAAATGAAACAGTCTTGAGTCTGTTTGTTGGCACATCAAATATGCTGTAAGATATGTTGATTCTTGCTCCTCTTGAATTATTGAATATCATGCCTTCCAGACAGAAGACAAGGGAAAAACCCCTCCAAGAATCTCAGTGCTGAAGATGTGTGCTCTTTTGAGGCATCCTGGAGTTCCCTTTTTTTTATTACTGATTCATCAGATTGAGAATATAACTGCCATGCATAATTAATATATCAAATTCCATGTCAGAATTTGAATTATCAACAAGACGGAGAATTTTATGCTAACTGGAGTGAGAAGACAAATTCTCACAGTATAGTTAAATAAGGTTCTGCATGTATACACATGTGACGGTCCATGGTTCTCAACTGCAAGAATTAAATGGTATGATCCTCTTTGATTATATGTACAAAAAAAAACCCCATCTGGGTGCTAATAAAGTAATCCTTCACATACAAAGAAATCAAAATCTCCCCCAGCCTAGGGAAGTGAAATCCCTTTTCTTTGGTTAATTGCATTAAACATATTTTCCAAATATGGTTATGAAAAGCAAATTATGGGTAAATATTAGGCTGGAACCCCATCAAAAGAATTATTATGAGTGAATATTTCCAGTGGCCAATTCTATTTCAGTATTGTTGTTTTGTCCAAGAGTGGCTTTAACTTTCTTGAATTTAATGGAAGTTCAACTTCAAATATTCCAAATGAACCACTGCCCTCTGTCCCAGAGTGAAAAGTTTGTCTTTTCCCCCCCTTGGATTGTGAGCCGCCCTGAGTCCCCCCAGGGAAAAGGGCGGCATACAAATAAACAATCTAAAATAAACAATCTAAATCCCATGGTATCACCTTCATTGAGAGGTGATCTGCAAGTTACCTCATTTAAACTGCATCCACAGGTATCAGAACCATATAACTCTTTTTGGCTGCTGTTGGCCAGGTGACTTAGGGCTAGTCACTCTCTCTCAGCTCAACCCACCTCAGTTGTTGTTGTGGGGAAATTAGGAGGAGGAAGGAGGATGCTGATGTATGCTTGCCATCTCGTGTTACTTATTAAGTAATAATATGTTATATGCATTTGAATAAATAATAATAAATGATTCAACATAGCAGAGATAATGGTGCTGTGAATGTTAATGGAGAGCAGAGCTTCCTGAGCAGCTTTGGGATAATCAATGAGAAAGATCTGCTCAGTGGTCAGTGTTAGGGGGTATCTCCGTTGGGAGACAGAAAGTAGTGCAGCGGAATGTACAGCTAGAGAGAAAGAATGTTGCTAGTAGAAACACACGAATAGAGTTTCAGACACTGTTAGTAAAAGCAAGTAGCTTTACTACTGATAATTGCTTCACAAGCAGTGATAGTAGATATTAGTCCAAACACAATTCAAAGAACAAACAGTAGCTTACAGTCGCAGTTCACATTCCAGTCATCAAGTCATCAAGCATAGGACAGGCAGAGAGAGAGAATGAGCTCTCTTGACTCCTTCTTATAGTAAAATTAATTCCAACTGTTAAGTACATCCACTCATTTAAAGCAACAACGACCATTTGTTGTTGTAGATGTGTGTGTGTGTGTGTGTGTGTGTGTTGTATTTGTGCTGATAAATAAATAAAGGGAGACTAGTATAGATCTATTTCAAGCTATTTAGCTCTCATCAGCTAGCCATACTCTTACTGGGATTCGAACCTGTGGTGTATTACATCTTAGGCAGATGTGTTAACCATTAAGCCACAGAGTTCGACTCCTTATCAGCTATTTGGGCATACCGGGGGTTGTATGTATGTATGTATGTATGTATGTATGTATGTGTATGTGTGTATATATATATATATATATATATATATATATATATATATATATATATATATATATATATATATATATATATATATATATATATATATATATATATATATATATATATATATATATATATATATATATATATATATATATATATATATATATATATATATATATATATATATATATATATATATATATGTGTTTTTATTTGTGCTGATAAATAAATAAAGGAAGACTAGTATAGATCTATTTCAAGCTATTTAGCTCTCATCAGCTAGCCTTCCTCCCACACTTGGGCATACCAGGGGTTGTGACTTTAAGTATATATATATATATATATATATATATATATATATATATATATATATATATATATATATATATATATATATATATATATATATATATATATATATATATATATATATATATATATATATATATATATATATATATATATATATATATATATATAAAATGTTTTATTTGTGCTGATAAATAAATAAATAAAAAACAACAAATGTAACAAAAAGGCAACAGTAAAAATATTGGGTTTCTGTCTGGATGGTCTCTTGTGACGAGCCGAAGGACAGAGAGTGGAAGTAGTGATCTTCCTCCTAGTGTTGGGTAGGATATATATATATCCTACCCAACACTAGGAGTATACTCCCAACAGTCAGTGCTCTTTCTGTAGGGAGAATGAGGCAGGCAGGAACTGAGGCAAGGCAGGTTGAAGCTAACACAACCTTTATTAACAGTTTAACAAGGCGAAATGCAAGGAAAACCTCGAACCAGAAAAACAGCAACATTTGACAGCTGACAGCCCTTTTTATACCAGAGCTGTCAGACGCTGAACCAATAGAACGGCTGCATTCTCCCGCCAGCTGGCTGCTTGCGTCTTAACCAACCAGGAGCCAGCAATGATAGTCAATGGCGTCGTAGCCTCGAGGACTTAACAGTCAGTCTCTGATTTAGGGTGAGACTGGGTTATTTGCAGTGGTGGGTTTCTATTTTTTTTTTACTACCGGTTTGCTTGTGCACGATGCTTCTGCGCATGTGCAGAAGTGTCTGAGTGGGTGGGCAGAGCCTCCCACCACCATCATTACCGGTTTGCCGGATCCTGGCCGAACCGGGAGCAACCCACTTCTAGTTGTGCGGCCATCTGGATTGTTCAGTAATGTCATGGCAGAATGATACAGCTGAACTGCCAGTGACCAGCTGGGGCAGTACACAGTGCTGAGCACCATTATTCAGCTAGTGAAAATGTGGCAGTGGCCATATAATGTCAGCAGGTGATTTTTGTCCCAAAAAATGGATTTATAATGTGTCTTGTTGGTATATTCTAGCTTCTCCATCTAAATGTTGGCTGTGCAATGAACCAGCAATGCCTTGTATTTCAGAGAGCATGGGTGTGTAGGCAACAGTGATAAATGGATGGAGTGTTGAACTAAATTGCATTAAGTGGCTGTCACAAGGCCATTAGCCATTATTTTTGTATGGTGTGGTAGCATCTAAGGATTCTAGTGTGTGCCTCTTGTTTCTTTACCAGCTGCTTTAGGATTAACCGTGTCTTTTTTCTGAAAATTTGGTGAATGGAAGGAGTAATATTTGTGAACCCTGAGAAAAGAGATCCTTAGTTGATTTGTTGAGGGGTTGATCCTGTTCCTGGCTTGGGTGTAGATGTCTGTTATCTCCTGGATGTGGAATATGGGTGTGTTTAGAGCTCAAGGAGAGTCAGATAAGCATAGGAGATCTTGTGAGTATTAAGGGGGTGTACAGTGACAGTCTACAATTAGGGATGCCAGGTGCTGGGACAAAACCATCCTGAAGAACTGGTTAGCCACTAGTTGGATGGTTGTAGCATTGGGGAGATGAGACAGGGCTCTTTCAAATGCAAGGGTCAGTGGGCAGATGTGTTGGGGTTTGGGCTCAGATAATAACAAGGTAAGAATACACATGAAAGAAGAGAGGGCAGCCTCCTTACAAGGAAGCTAGTCTCAATTTACCAGTTCTGCATTCCAGCACTTTATTCTCAACACCAATTCCTGGTCTTCAGACTTTCCATGTCCTTGGCTTTGAGCTTCTGTTCCAAACTGCCAGATCAGCCTATATTAAGGACTCCCTTATTCATGATTCAATAGTAATTGAATAGTCACTCATGCCCTTGTCACCTCAAGGCTGGATTGTTGTAACGCGCTCTACATGGGGCTACCCTTGAAAAGCGTTCAGAGACTGCAGTTAGTTCAGAATGTGGCCGCCCGGGTGATAGTGGGTGTGCTGAGGTACACCCATGTTACACCTATCCTCCGTGAGCTGCACTGGATGCCTATTGGTCTCCGGACTCAATTCAAGGTGTTGGTTATCACCTTTAAAGCCCTGCATGGCTTAGGGCCAGGATACCTTCGAGACCGTCTGCTGACATATACCTCCCAGCGACCAGTAAGATCCCATAGATTGGGCCTCCTTCGGGTGCCGTCGGCCATACAATGTCGGCTGGCAGGCCCTCGGAGGAGAGCCTTCTCGGTGGCTCTTTGGAACCAGCTCCTCCCGGAAATCCAGACCATACCCACTCTCATGGCCTTCAGGAAAGCCGTAAAAACTTGGCTGTTCCAGCAGGCCTGGAGCTGTTGACCTCATTATTGAGGTCCGGCCCTGACTAGAATGAATTTATGATGGATGATTGTTGTTTTAAATTGTATTGTTTTTATGGTTTTTTTTAATATTCTGTTTGTAAGCCGCCCGAAGTCCTTTGGGATTGGGTGGCATATAAAAGTTTAAAATAATAAAATAAAATAAAATAAAATAAAATAAAATAAAATAAAATAAAATAAAATAAAATAAAATAAAATAATAAAATAAAATAAAATAAAATAAAATAAAATAAAATAAAATAAAATAAAATAAAATAAAATAAAATAAAATAAAATAAAATAAAATAAAATAAAATAAAATAAAATAAAATAAAATAAAATAAATAAAATAAAATAAAATAAAATAAAATAATAAAATAAAATAATAAAATAAAATAAAATAAAATAAAATAAAATAAAATAAAATAAAATAAAATAATAAAATAAAATAAAATAAAATAAAATAAAATAAAATAAAATAAAATAAAAAATAAAATAAAATAAAATAAAATAAAATAAAATAAATAAAAAATAAATAAAATAAAATAAAATAAAATAAAATAATAAATAAAATAAAATAATAAAATAAAATAAAATAAAATAAAATAAATAAAATAAAATAAAATAAAATAAAATAAAATAAAATAAAATAAATAAAATAAAATAAAATAATAAAATAAAATAAAATAAAATAAAATAAAATAAAATAAAATAAAATAAAATAAAATAAAATAAAATAAAATAATAAAATAAAATAAAATAAAATAATAAAATAAAATAAAATAAAATAAATAAAATAATAAAATAATAAAATAATAAAATAATAAAATAATAATAAAATAAAATAAAATAAAATAAAATAAAATAAAATAAAATAAATAATTGAGTGAGTCAACCTAATGTGGACTCTTGTACTATACTATATATGGGGCATGTAGCAGCATGGATAGATAAGAATGTACCACAGAACAAGATATTCAGTCATAAGATTGGGCTATTTGCAAAACTACCCGTCTCCAATTATTTCTGCCCATCCCAAGAAATTTGACATTTGCAGTTCTTTCTATGAAAGAATGTCATTTTATAGGACCCAGGTAAGGTGATTTTTTTGGTGTGGTGCCTATCCCTTTGGAACAATTTAATCTTGAGGTTCTGGTGGCCCTGATCATATTGGTCTCTTATAAGGCTTGAAAACAACTTTCCTCAGAAATTGGGACAGGGTTTTGGAGGAACCTTTGGATAAAATAGAAACGTTAATTATTGTGGTTTTTCTAAAATGGATGAAAATTAACCACAATATATCTAAAGGCTCCTTACATGATGAAAGTAAACAAGAGTAAGTGTTAACTAAGGTAATAAGGCAGGCTCTGGGATATGACACTCTATATTGCAAGCATAAATTCCTATGCTGGCATGTTCTTCGATAAAACAAATACATCTAAAGCTAATGGAGTAAATGGATCAAAGGAAATCATTCTCGTTTTTTTCCCCCTGACATCTAATTAGCAATAGCAGTTAGACTTATATACCGCTTCATAGGGCTTTCAGCCCTCTCTAAGCGGTTTACAGAGTCAGCATATCGCCCCCACAGTCTGGGTCCTCATTTCACCCACCTCGGAAGGATGGAAGGCTGAGTCAACCTTGAGCCGGTGAGATTTGAACCGCTGAACTGCAGATAACAGTCAGCTGAAGTGGCCTGCAGTACTGCACCCTAACCACTGTGCCACCTCGGCTCTTTGTAATTTTGAATTTGAATTTGAATTTAATAACATTTATATGCCGCCCAATCCCGTAGGACTCCGGGCGGCTTACAAATACAGAAATAAAATCAAAAATAAAATACAGGGAAAGAAAAGATAGATTTAAAAGCAACACACCATACACTCCGTTCTAGATAGGGCTGAACCGTATTTTGGGGTCAACAGCCCCAGGCCTGCCGGAACAGCCAGGTTTTAGTGGTTTTTCCATGAAGGATTAAAAATACAGATATATTCAGTAACACAAGTTTCAAAATATAATCTGAAATATAATCAAGACATGACTAATTCAATTGCATAGTTCAGATCTGTAGGATTTTGTTTTGCTTTTGGGTTTTGCATGGTAGTGGTATGATGAGCTGATATCTGAAAATCTGATGAATCTGCTTAGCCTGTTTTACAAAATCACACCAATCCTCTCCTAGCAGTTGGTTTGAATTAACTTCCCAAACAACCATTAAAAAGGAGTTAACCATTAGGGAATATAAACCAGTCCTTTCAGGTTTGGGGACAAAACAAAGGTAGAATGTGTGTGTGTGTGTGTGTGTGTGTGTGTGTGTGTGTGTGTGTGTGTGTATACACACACACATACATACATACATACATACATACATACACACACACACACACACACACACATATTAGATTTTACAACCCTCTGTATGCCCAAATATGGGAGGAAGATTACTAGTCCCATTCTCTGTCCTTCGGCTCGTCACAAGAGACCATCCAGGCAGAAACCCAATATTTTTTCACTGTTGCCTATTTGTTACATTTTTGTTGTATTTGTGCTGATAAATAAATAAAGGGAGACTAGTATAAGATCTATTTCTGATGAGAGCTAAATAGCTTGAAATAGATCTATACTAGTCTCCCTTTATTTATTTATCAGCACAAATACAACACACACACACACACAGATAGATAGATAGATAGATAGATAGATAGATAGATAGATAGATAGATAGATAGATAGATAGATAGGTATAGGTATAGGTATAGGTATAGGTATAGGTAGAGATAGAGATAGAGATAGAGATAGAGATAGAGATAGAGATAGAGATAGAGATAGAGATAGAGAGAGAGAGAGAGAGAGAGAGAGAGAGAGAGAGAGAGAGAGAGATAGAGAGAGATAGAGAGAGATAGAGATAGAGATAGAGATAGATAAATAGATATTACTTTATAATCGTCATGTAGAGGCAACATTTCAATATGTAGGCATCTATACTGGATGCAGACTACAGTTTCCAGCATGCCTCACAATATCAGTTTTGGTTAAATTTTAATTTAGAATTAAAATGAACTCTAGCTGCATAGGTCATTGGCGTTTAAGTACCTGTATATGACAATCTGATTTACTCCAACACAGAGAAGTCTGTCAATATGGCTAATTGCTACCTGTGTTTATTTATATATTACAGTCTTGCAAGCCCAAGAGAATCAAAGGAAAGATCAGTTTCACTATATTTTTATTACTTAGTTTTTAGGTGCACCTTTTAGGTCTACTTTTCAGATATATCCAGAGGTGGGTTCCTACCAGTTCGCACCTATTCGGTAGAATCGGTTCGTCAAATCTACCGAACCAGTTAGAAGAGGTTCCACCAGTGGACCAGGAAAGCAGGCCACACCTACAGAAGAGGTCCTGAAATTTTTTGAAACCCACCACTGGTCCTTGGATATGATTATTCTACACTATCATGCTCCTATTTATAAAACTCAGTGCCTCTGTGAAAGGTAAGGGTGACTACTGCGTTTGTGGTGCAATCAGAACATTGCGTGTGTTGAAGTTGTTTTAACGCAAACCAAAGATGCCTTTTAAAAAACAAGTTTACATCATATTCTTATGCATGCCGGTGCTGTGTGTGAGGTAATTTAAGGTGGTTCTGACAAGTGTCGTCGGCATCTTCATATCTGGTCACGTGGGTGGGAAGCCACTCCCATCTGGTCACATGGGCGGCAAGCCACTCCCACAAAGGAGGCCACACCCACAGAGTAGGTTCGAACAATTTTTGAAACCCACCACAGGATCTATCCTCTCAAATATCACAGTATTCTACCCAAAGTCCATCTTACACTATTTCTCAAGATCTTTACGCTCAGATTTTGGTGAACAATTGGGAATAATTTAATTGCAAAATGGTACCAAAAGCACTTCCGTGCTTGTAATCCATCTGATTGTCTGGTAAATGATACGTGAATGGATACCTTAGTGGAACAACAGTTATTGTATAATAGTCTCTCAATTTGGTATCTTCATTTCCATAAGAGGAATTACAGTCCCAAAAAATCTGGAAGCCAAATGGTTGGAAGTCAATCTAGAATGCATGAAGCTAAAGAGAGAAATCTTCATGCAAAATATTCTAGCCTTTCTAAGAGAAAGAGCTGTAACTATATCAATTAATAGGTCATTTCTGTTTGTCCAAATATGCAGGAGGAAAAAAAATACATTTGTGTTTTCCTCAATTATATTGTTCTTTTGAAGAGTTTCTCCTTACCTCTTTTCTGTCTTTTCAAAGCATGAGATGGTTAGCATAGTCACTAAAGCAGTTATCTTCATTTTTTCCTCTCAGGAGCATATTTCCCTTCAACAGATGTTTTCCAAATAATTAAATTATGTTGAGCATGCATTATTGACAATCTGAATGCCTTGCTAATGTACTCCACAGTTAAACAATATTTTTTTCCACCAGTGGAATTGAATGCTAAGGACTCTCATGCTTATTTACAAATAATTGCTATAATGGTCTTGAAGACTTCAATGGGAAGAGGGGTGAAACTGATAATAAATAAGTAATCACTTATTGCAAGATTATTATTTTTTTGCTATTTGTCATTCTGTTGAGGTAATTATGGATACTCAAACGTGCTTTAGTTTCCTAAAACTGTCATTTAAGAGATGAAAGGAAAGCAATACATCTCCACTTCCTACCATGTTACTCTCAGAAATGAGACAAAGTGATATCCTTCCATTTTGAGAGGCCACATAGTAAAGATGGACTTCAGAAAGTGTTTTATCTGCTATAATTGTCCTTGTTAATTGGGGCTGGCCATTTTTCCAGCATTTGTTCCTGCTAATTTTTGTGGTAGTCTTCTGTGTGATAGATAGATAGATAGATAGATAGATAGATAGATAGATAGATAGATAGATAGATAGATAGATAGATAGATAGATAGATAGATAGATAGATAGATAGATAGATATAGAGAGGTGATAGATAGATAGATAGATAGATAGATAGATAGATAGATAGATAGATAGATAGATAGATAGATAGATAGATAGATATAGACAGACAGACAGAGATAGAGATAGATAGATAGATAGATAGATAGATAGAGAGAGAGAGAGAGAGAGAGACAGACAGACAGACAGAAAGACAGAGAGAGAGAGAGAGAGAGAGAGAGAGAGAGAGAGAGAGAGAGAGAGAGAGAGAGAGAGATGATAGATAGATTAGATATAGATAGATATAGATATAGATATAGATATAGATATAGATATAGATATAGATATAGATATAGATATAGATATAGATATAGATATAGATATAGATATAGATATAGATATAGATATAGATATAGATATAGATATAGATATAGATATAGATATAGATATAGATATAGATATAGATATAGATATAGATATAGATACAGATATAGATATAGATGATATAGATGATATAGATATAGATGATATAGATATAGATATAGATATAGATATAGATATAGATATAGATATAGATATAGATATAGATATAGATATAGATATAGATATAGATATAGATATAGATATAGATATAGATATAGATATAGATATAGATATAGATATAGATATAGATATAGATATAGATATAGATATAGATATAGATAGACACACAGACAGACATAGAGATAGAGATAGATAGATAGACAGACAGACAGACAGGCAGGCAGACAGACAGATAGATAGATACTGTAGATAGATAGATGATAGATAGATAGATAGATAGATAGATAGATAGATAGATAGATAGATAAATAGATACTGTAGATAGCGATAGATAGATAGATAGATAGATAGATAGATAGATAGATAGATAGATAGATAGATAGATAGATAGATAATGGATAGATACTGTAGATAGATCGATAGATCGATAGATCGATAGATCGATAGATCGATAGATCGATAGATCGATAGATCGATAGATAGATAGATAGATAGATAGATAGATAGATAGATAGATAGATAGATAGATAGATAGATAGATAGATAGATAGATAGATAATGGATAGATACTGTAGATAGATAGATAGATAGATAGATAGATAGATAGATAGATAGATAGATAGATAGATAGATAGACAGACAGACAGACAGACAGACAGATAGATGATAGATAGATGATAGATAGATGATAGATAGATGATAGATAGATAGATAGATAGATATAGATAGATAGATAGATAGATAGATAGATAGATAGATAGATAGACAGACAGACAGACAGACAGACAGATGATAGATAGATGATAGATAGATAGATAGATAGATAGATAGATAGATAGATAGATAGATAGATAGATAGATAGATACTATAGATAGATAGATACTATAGATGATAGATGATAGATGATAGATGATAGATGATAGATGATAGATGATAGATGATAGATGATAGATGATAGATGATAGATGATAGATGATAGATGATAGATGATAGATGATAGATGATAGATGATAGATGATAGATGATAGATGATAGATGATAGATGATAGATGATAGATGATAGATGATAGATGATAGATGATAGATGATAGATAGATAGATAGATAGATAGATAGATAGATCCTAAACCATGTATTCTCAATTCCCTGTTGCCTCCCAGAGCAAAGCAAAATCACTTTGTGTTATAGAGGTATCTTATAATGCTTGTCATGACCTCTCCTCCAGCACTCAGATGTCTTCAAATTGTAATGCCAAAAGCAAACTTATCTACTTACTGGATGTCCTGGGCTATTTCATAAGGTTATCATTGTACAAGATAGGGTAAAAACCGTTTTTCCATTCAAGGGTTGAGGGGAAGGGAGAGAGTGTGGCGCAGAGAGATGCAGAGGTTGACAGTGCTGAGGGGCAGGATGGTTTCTGTGCTCTTCAGGCAAGGAAGCCTGGGCCACAAAGTGAACTCAACTCAATCAGGAACGTGTGTCATATTTGCAGTGAGGTGAGGTCACCTCAGAGAGAAAGTGGCTTGCACACTTTTGTTGCCTTGGGGAGGCTTTTAATATGAAATTGGAGTCAGTGTGGCAAAGCACTAGATGCATTTGAAAAGTTTGCCAGATATTTTATTAGATTCATAAAGAAATAATTGAAATCCAGAAATATTACCAAGAGGGGGGAAAAACTAATTTATCCCAAATTTCAAGACAATATTACTATTGTATTACCCCCTTCCGTGTTTTTTTTTTTCATATTAGGTGGCCAAGCTAAAATAAAATGAAGCTGATTTTTCTTCTCATTAGGATTTTATGATATTATTATTATAATTAAGCTTCCCATTAAATTTTGCTCATGGTTTTTATTGAGTTACTGCTCCCTGCAGATTTGAAGCATATTTAACATATAATTACAGCAGTTCATCTCTGGACGAGGATTTAGAATGCAGGGTTGTGGCTGCACACCTCAGGTTCTTAGAAATTAAAAAATCCGCTGCCAATTGCAAAAAAAGGGCAAGGTCCCGGGAAACCTATTAATTAAACTAAGGCTGAAGGAAGGATATTGTTCTCAAATTTAATGGAGGGAATTGATGTGCCACAGGGAACTGGTCAAAGTAAAATTAACATGTATCACTGAAGTAGGTTATCATGGCATGTCATTCAGATGCCGCTCATATTACTACAGTCTCATGCACTGGAGTAAGGGAGAAACCAGAAGAAATAATGGTACAATAAGATATTTTTAAGTCTAGCCTTCTCCTATCTGGTGCCTTGAACCACAACTCCCATCAGCTGCAGCTTGCATGATTTTATTCACAGATAATGGCAATTCTGCTTATAAATATCTTGAAGGCCTCTGATTTGGAAAGTGTTTATTGTAGCCTTCTCCCCATAATTGCCCAGTGCTGTCTGCAAAATAGCTTTTACATCATATTGATTCTTTGTATGGGTGGGTAAAAGATGTACAGTAACTGTTGTGGCCCAGCAGGAGCCATTGGAGCTGCCACCAGACTCCGACAGCGAGGGGCCCTATGAGTCGGCTCTGGAGGATGTGGAGGATCCTGGACAGGGTTCTGACTCCGAGCAGTGTGCAGAGAGGCTGGTTGGCCACCAGGAGGCACCTGAGCCTTGGACCAGTGGGGAGGAGACAAGGGAGTGTGATCCTGACGTCATGCATTGGAGCAGTGGGGAGGAGACAAGGGAGTTGGTCCTGGATGCCCAACAACGGAGGGCTAATAGGTGTAAAGAACAGTTACACAGTTACAGGAGATAATTGAACTCAGCTGGTGGTAATTAGGCTCCTCTCAAGACTATAAAAGGAATGACTTTCCACACACTCGTCGCAGGAATCAACGTATTTACTAGAGCTGAAGAAGCTATCGTGGCTAGCTTGACAGGCTGGATTGCTGCCAAGGTCTAGTCTGTGTGTTAATAAATCCTTGAAGTATCTTTGTCTCAGCGTACTTTGGTGTAGGAAGAGGGGGGTCAGAACAGTAACTTACCCAGAATCAACAGAAGAGAAGAATTGTAGTTCAGGATTGAATTGTGGTATCTTTGGTGGGTAGAATTTAGTTTCATTTTTTTCCCTCAGCTGATACACATTTGAGGTTGCTCCTCATAAAAAGAAAACTTCAACAGCAAGAAATTTAGGGAGAAAAAGCATTTCTGTGCCCAAGTTCCAGTGAAGGGATCACTTTACTTAAGCATCCTCTTCATGTGTTTTTGAGAAAGGATACTGAGGCAACCTTTAAAAGCTGCAAAGCAAGAAGAAACCATCTTTTCTTAGAATTAACATTTCATAGAAATGGTTGGAGTGTTTGGGCAGGTTTACTATACCAAGTGAGCAAGGAGGGCCTGGAGTTAATTCATTTCTGAGTTAGTTTCAGTTTTCTATTAGGGTTCCACCACAAAACCGCGCTCGACTAAACCGCGCCCGACTGAACCGCGTCGCTGACGTCATCAACAGGGTGACAACAGCGCGGAGACAGAAGCACGCTGTAAACCCTAAACCTAAAATTAACACCTAAACCTAACCCCCCTAAACCTAATCCTAAACCTAACCCTAAACCTAACCCTTAACCTAACCCTAAACCTAACCCTAAACCTAACCCTTAACCTAACCCTAAACCTAACCCTAAACCTAACCCTTAACCTAACCCTTAACCTAACCCTTAACCTAACACTAAACCTAACCCTAAGCCTTAACCTAACCCTAAAGCTAACCCTAAAGCTAACCCTAAAGCTCACCCTTACCTTAAGTTGAATCGGCTTGCTTTCAAAGCGCTATTTAAAGTGCCCTTTTTTCTCCACGCTGGCTGTTGTCACCCTGTTGATGATGTCAGCGACGCGGTTTAATTGGGCGCGGTTTAGTCGAGCGCGGTTTTGACGGGTCACGCTCTATTAGATGGAGCAAGATGATGGAAAGGCAAGCGGACCCAGGCATGATGGAGGGGGAAGAGGTTCCACCCCCTTTGGGCCCAGCCAGCTCCTGACCCACAGCAGGTTTCTGCAGGCTGAGGGGCACCAGACTCTCTAGGGCTTCCTCCACAGTCCGAGGCAGTTATTTAATGGCTACAATAGGGAAAGCTCATTGCTTGAGGCGATCATGTGGGCACCTTGTTTAACAACCCCAATGACTTCAGGTTCAACTGTAGTTGTAAGTTGAAGATTTCCTCTACATTAAGGGATACTTAAGGTTTTAGGTTTTAGGTTTTATTTGCATTTGTAGGCCGCCCTTTTCCCTGAGGGGACTCAGGGCGGCTCACAGAAAACCAAGGGAGGGGGGAATACAACATTGAAATTACAACACATAATAAAATAGCAAACAACAAGCATACAACATTCGGGCGGGGTAACAGTCCTTATCCCCAGGCCTGACGGGCGAGCCAGTTCTTCAAGGCTATGCGGAAGGCTTGGACGGTGGAGAGAGTACGAATCTCTACGGGGAGCTCGTTCCAAAGGGTCGGGGCCACTGCTGAGAAGGCTCTCCTCCTTGTGGTTGCCAGCCGACACTGGCTGGCCGATGGAGTGCGGAGGAGGCCTAATCTATGGGATCTTATAGGTCGTAGGGAGGTGATTGGCAGAAGGCGGTCTCTCAAGTATCCAGATCCACTGCCATGTAGGGCTTTATGGGTGATCAATAGCACCTTGAAGCGCATCCGGAGATCGACAGGTAGCCAGCGCAGCTCGCGGAGGATAGGTGTAATGCGGGTGAATCGAGGTGCACCCGCAATCACTCGCGCGGCTGCGTTCTGCACTAGCTGAAGTCGCCGGATGCTCCTCAAGGGCAGCCCCATGTAGAGCACGTTGCAGTATTCCAGCCTAGAGGTCACAAGGGCCCGAGTGACTGTTGTGAGGGCCTCCCGATTCAGGTAGGGTCGCAACTGGCGCACCAGGCGTACCTGGGCGAATGCCCCCCTGGTCACAGCCGCTATATGGTGGTCGAATGACAGCTGTGGATCCAGGAGGACTCCCAAGTTGCGAACCCTCTCTGAGGGGTGTAAAATTTGACCCCCCAGCCTGAGTGTTGGAATATTGGTCAAATCTTTGGGAGGAAAACACAACAGCCACTCGGTCTTTTCTGGGTTGAGCACAAGCTTGTTAATCCTCATCCAGTCCATAACGGCTTCAAGCCCCCGGCCCATCACGTCAACCGCTTCATTGATTTGGCACGGGGCGGACAGATACAATTGAGTATCGTCCGCATATTGATGGTATCTGATCCCGTGCCTGCGGATGATCTCCCCCAGCGGTTTCATGTAGATGTTGAATAGTAGGGGGGATAAGACCGAACCCTGCGGCACCCCATATTTTAGGGGCCTTGGGGACGATCTCTGCCCTCCCACTAACACCGACTGCGACCTGTCCGAGAGGTAGGAGGAGAACCACCGTAATACGGTGCCTCCCACTCCCACCTCCCGCAGTCGTCGCAGAAGGATACCATGGTCGATGGTATCGAAAGCCGCTGAGAGGTCAAGGAGGACCAGGATGGAGGGATGTCCTTCATCTCTGGCTCTCCAAAGATCATCCATCAATGCGACCAAAGCGGTTTCTGTGCTGTAACCGGGTCTGAAGCCTGACTGGAAGGGGTCTAGGTAGGTTAAGGTTGCTTTGATGCTGAGTTCCCAACCTGTCAAACGTAAAATCATTTGTTGAAACGTTATGAAAGATTGCAAAATGAGAAAGTAGGTTGCACAAATATTTACCTTTAAAAAAAAAATCCTCACATCAGGGAAGCATGTTTTTTGGTACTAAGTTAGTAACAGGCTGCGTTGAAGTGAATTCATTATAATTGCTCCTTTGCTGGTCTCACTTCCTTGGTTGACTATTTATACAGACAAAGGCGGCAAAATGTGCTTAATTATTCCCTCAAATGTTTACCCTGAGATTTTTCATTTTAAAAAAATCACTCCCTTGAACAAGTTTTCCTTTTAGGGTTAATTGCAAGGTAACTCTGCAGGGAATATTTTACCACCTAAATTAGTGGGCTCTTGGATGAAAAACAAGGGATGGAGAAGCTTCCTTTTTCCCTTCTTTTTTTTTTCTTTTTAAAATGTTTCCCAAGGCAGAATATTCGAAACATTTCAAATGTTGTTCCATCCGAGTATAATCCACTTGAAACATTCAAAAGGAGCATTCTGAGTGGAGCTATTTTGTACAGAGCTCAATTTTTCTTCATTTTAGGCATAAAAGTAGTTCTAAACTGAATCTTTCTTCTATGTACAATCTATATAGCTTCCTTATTACTATAAAAGGATCTCGATTAATGTTTCTAGCATCCTAACAGAGTATCAGGAAAAGTTATTTGATCCCAAAACTTAGATTGCTGTAATTGTTTGAAACTTCTGAATAATCTGAAGCAAATCATTGCCAACATTAGGATTATTTTTCCCAGGGGTGTCAAAGATTCAAAAATTATTTTGAACATTCCTCACCATTCTTGTTCAGACCGATAAAAGAAAATTAGTTCCCAAATATTCTTCCAAAGTAGAATTTTATTTTAAACAAGTGGGGCTCAATATTCTTGCACTAAGCTTAATTACAAATTGATAAGGGATAAAATATACATGAGTTTTCTGTCCTTTACGGTGAAGAGTGTAGCATTCCAGGATTCATGTAGTTCAAATCAAACTCAGAGGAAGATATTTTGTGGGAACTCCTCCTATGCATTTTTGTCAGATCTTGGCATATTACCACAAAGAATGTTCTCCAGAGCAATAAAGAGATGAGCATGAAAAAGAAAATAGCAACTGCATGCTACACTTTTGTATTAAGATATCATGAAAACAGTTCCTAAAGGAATTTAAAGCACCTGAGAATGAGGCAGAAAATAATGCAATAATTATTGCATAAAGGAAGAAAACTTTGGTAAAAATGAAGAAACAGAAATCAGAACAAAATTCCCAGTCCTCCTCGGGGAACACAGATTGTGAGTTCAACTTGCATCCATGGTTTCTGATGTTTCCGCCTCTTTCAGTGGGAGATACAACAGTCAAGGAATTGTTTTTCCAGATAGCAATTAAGTAGGAAACAAGAGTTATCTTCAAATTCCTGGCCAATCAAAATGTGGATTTCCTCAGTGGAGGAACCAGTAACACAGCAAGCAGTTGTGCATAATCTACATTCCATGAACCATAAAATAACCGGGGAAAAAAGAAGAACAAATCAAGGAAGAGGTAAGTGACAAAAATCTCTCTCTTGAGAGTATCTGATATTCTTGCAAATTGTCACTCTGAATTCAATGATATCTTCCTTGCCAAGGGTTTCTGAGTTAGATTAGTAGCAAGGATAAGTTCAATTACCCTATGGAAACCTTATCACAATATCACTTTGAAGCCAATTACCAACCAAGTTGCAGCCCAGCTGCTTTTTTCTTCCAACCTGGCAGAAACCTCCCTTAATAAACATTTATGAGCTCATTAGAAGGAGCGGTCCTTTTCCCTTATATTACGGCTGCCAGGGATTGTGCCCCCAGAGGCCTTCTACCTGAATGCGCTTTGCCAGAATGATGAGCTTCATTCCGACAGTTGACTTTTTATGCCGAGAATTTGCTTGGCATGCCCAAGCTGCTCACATCAATATATTATTAAAGGGGGAGGGGAAAACAGACACAGACCTGTAACATTATCACAGTCTTTGTAGTTGGCATCCACATTCAAAGAGTTTGCTTCTTTTTGGTGGCAGGGGGCATCATTTCCTAAAGAGCGTGGACCCTTTCATCCAGTTTACACATTTCTAGATTCCTTTCCTACTTTCAGGGCTGACCCTTCGGTCTCGTTTCCAATCTTCCAGCCTTGCCCTTAACGTACATCATCCTAAACAGCCTTTAAAAAGTCTCCATGGTCCCCCCAGTACAAACACACATCAAAAGGTTACTCAGTGGGTTTGCATAGTAAACACAAATGGATATTGTTTTTGACATCTTGTGAACTTGTCTTTCTCCCTTGTACCTTGAAAGAACACGGGACCTTCTGGGCTTGAATGAGGCTTGCTGCATTTTTAATGATGGTCCCTGAAATGCAGGGCAGCCAGATCTTGTCACCTTGGCATATTTTATCCCTGATCAAACATTAGTTGGCAGCTGTTGGAAAATGTGCAACACCATCTCATCATCGCCAGCTGCTGGTTTGGTGGCAAGAGTGCAAGAACTCTTGTAGTTTGAATCTCACCCTAACCCATTCTCTTATCATCTGGGTTCCCATCTTCAGTGTTAGTTAACAGGATACAGGAAGGTGATTCCAAGGAAAGCATATCATCCAGATTCATCAAAAGTAAGTGGTGTGCGTTTGCTTCTAATTATTCAGCTACGCTATTAAATTAGGGCTGCCATATTCAGGCTGCAAACATTCAGATAATTATTAGATGGCAGCAAATATTTTTCAGGCTTTCTGCATGTCTGTTTCCAAATTTTTTAGCTCTGATCTGTTAATTAAGTAACGTGTTTTGTCTGTTCAACTGTTCAGCCTAACCAGAGAGATGAGGAGGCTTAAATCTGACTATCAATATGTTTTCTCTCCCACAAGCAAACATTTCCATCATTCCCCTTGATGTAAGGCAGAGAACCACGGAGCTGCTGAACAAATTGAATCACACAATTATAACAGAATAAAGAACATAGATAAGTCTTTCTATTTTTTCAAGCAGTTTGCTAAGGGTGAAATAGAGGCTGGACCATATATGATATTGCAGACTAGGATTCCATAGCACAATCATAATTTCCTCTCTTGTTTTGCTCTTCATCCTGTGTTCTTTAAAGATTCTCTTGCCATCTTAAAGGAAGCCATCAGCAGTCTTATAGTATGTCCATCTCTCCCTCTTCTGACAAAATATAAACAATTATTTCCTTTCAAGGATTGCTTTAAAAGAAACAATCGCTATATGTCTTGCTATTATGAGCTAAATTTTCTCCCCAGGTTGCATCCTCCTACATCCCCCTTGCTGTGGGGAAAAAAATATTTAATGCATCAATCTCTTCATTTTAGTTAGCTGAAAAACGTATAGAGACTAATTCATGCTATCCTTTTACATGAATCATATCTAATATATTTACAGTAGAACCCTATTCTTTCTCTACTTTTAGTACGATAGGAAGTTGGACGATTAATATAGATAAAGCATTGGGGATGTGGATGTAACAGCACCATCCTCGATCCACATCACTTATGTCCATAGATTTCTGATGCTGTGCAATAGCCTTCCTTATAGTGCTCAATGGGTTTTCATTTAATGGTTCTTACAATTCTGGATCGACAGTAATGAAATGAGCAATTTAAAAAATGCTCTGGAATAGTACACAGCATAACAGTAATGAAAACTTCAGAAAAGATATTCAGATGCCATAAATGTGACACTATGAAAATAAAACTTGGAATCTAAAGAAGCAAGATAAGAAGAGTATTGATACTATTGACCTCTGATGTTGGAGAATACCATTAACAACCAAAGGGGGAAATGATGGATTATTGAAGATATCAATCCAAAGTTCTCACTCAAGACACAAACAACCATCTCAAATGAATCTAGTTTGAACACACTGCAACGACTTAGCTCTCTGGAAATGCTCTAATGCTGGGAAAGATAGCAATAGCACTTAGACTTATATACCACTTTACAGTGCTCTCCAGCCCTCTCTGGTTTACAGAGTCAGCATATGGCCCGCAACAATCTGGGTCCTCATTTAACCAACCTCAGAAGGATGGAAAGCTGAGTTAACCTTGAGCCACTCAGAATCGAACTCCTGGAGTGAGCAGTGAGTTATTCCTGCAGGACTGCATTCTAACCAGATGGATGGATTCAGTTACAGTGGCAATGAGTACACCATTGGGAGACAGATAGCAGTAGCTTTGGATGCAATGCCATTCAAAAATGTCACCTCTTAAATCTGATCTGATATGACAGCCACAGTCAGACACAGTTTTGGAATAAAAGTGAGCAATTCCAATTGGAGATCAGACCTGCATTCAGAGCATACACCCACAGGAAGATTTTTGATCCAAACATCTAATGAATAGAACAACATTTTGGTCTTGCTTTTCTAAACTGATATAAGTTCAAATGCTTGCAATGGGAGCTATGCAAATTCCATCAGACCACCTGTTTAAAAAGTCTTCTTATTAAAGTATGGTAACTTCTGTCTAGCTTTTTTTACTGACAGTGGTTTTGAAAAAGGATAAATCATTGCAAAGAAAAAGAAAGGGGGAGAATTTAAACAATTTCTTCCCAACTGTCTTACAAAAAGATGGGAGTCTGCTGAAATTAATATCATGCATACACATACCTACTTTTATATTTTGTTCCCATTATTTTATAGTTGTTTACCTATTTATTTTTCTGGTGTGTTTTTATTGCCCCGAAAAGAAACGATGATTGCAATGGATTATTTTTAATGCTTTGCTTATGTCTCAGCTACTCCTAACACTTTTCTGTTTTTTTTATTCATTATTACTTTTAGCATTTTTACTTTGCCTTTTATGAACATACCACCAATATTAATACCTGTCCCAAAATAGCTTTCAAGATTGCTGCTCAGTAAGAATTTGTCCGTGGGAAAATCCTTCCCCGTTTTTTGGGTCTATGTGAGTAGTGCAGGTTTCTGATCTGTTGGAGTTTTTGTGCCTTTTTAAATATATATCCCTAAAGTAAATTTGTCTTTTCCCTACAGATTTCTCCAAGATATGGAGATCTGATGGTAAGAGACAGTGTATTTACACGATGGTTGGACAAAAGCTAGCCCACGTCATTTGTGGGATGGCTAGTAAAAAGGTGAGGACCAGTGGTGGGTTTCAAAAAAATTTGGAACCTCTTCTGTAAGTGTGGCCTGCTTTCCGGGTCCACTGGTGGAACCTCTTCTAACCAGTTCGGTAGATTTGACGAACCGGTTCTACCGAATAGGTGTGAACTGGTAGGAACCCACCTCTGGTGAGGACTCATAGTGGGTGGAAGAATAAGTGGCTCAGCTTGGGCAGTGAAAAGGGGGTGGATGGGGGGCAGTGGTGGGATTCAAATAATTTACCAACCAGTTCTTTGCCCTAATGACCAGCTGGGTAGGCAGGGCTTGGTGGTCATATGATCATGTGGGCATGGCCAAGTCAATGTCATTCAGGTTGATGGGCACTTCACCTTAGTTGTTACAATGGTAATAAGGGTTAACTGGAGAGGCAGTTTCTGTAATCAGGGCAATAAAGATTAGGCTAGAAACAACACCAGAATGTTTCCTTCCTGCCTTCCTTACAGGATTAGCCCTGTAAAGTGGGAAAAAACAAAAGATTTCTTCCCAAAACCTGTTCTCCGAACTGCTTAGAAAGTTACCAACTGGTTCTCCCAAATAGGTGCGAACTGGCTGAATCCCACCACTGATTGGGGGGGGGGGGTGTTTTTGATTTTAGGAAGCAAAACAAAACCGTAAAGAAAATTGTAATAGACCATGGTTTAGATTTTGAATTTCTGAATCTCATTGTTTTATAGGAAAACCGAGGATACTCCTACTTCCTCTTCTGTCAACTGAGCCTTTCCTTCTCTCTCTAGTAAATTTAATAAACAGCAATGCTATATATATGGAAAGCAAGTTGATAGAAATGATGGCAAGATGTCAGAGAGCAATAAAAAAAGAAAGCCCACTACTTTGTACTGCTGCTAAGATAACACAGAGAAATATTGTGCTTACACAAGCCTGTGAAATGTTCGTGAAGGTTATAGTATGATTATGAATTGCTTTGGTCAAAATGGAAACAGGCTATTTTTCTCCAATTGCATTGAAGTGGGGTGGGGAAGACATTACAGTACTTGAAAGGGTAGCAGAGAGCAACAAGGCTAATCTAGGATTAAAGAAAATGAGCCTTGAGGACAGCTAGAAAAACCTTTTACCATCCAGGCCTACAGGAAATAAATAGACTCCTTCAGCTAAGAAATAGTGAAAGTCGTCAAACTGACAAAATGTTTCCTATTCAGGGGCAAAAATATCCATGAATGTTTTTATAGCCATTACTTAGACTTAGACAGAATTCTTTGAAATGTTACATCATTCTAAAATACCATGATTTACCCATCTGCAAAGGAGTCCAATGCTTGGAAACAAGTCTATCAGAGAACTCTGATAAAGAAATCACAACTGAAACAAATAGGCTATCCAAAAATATTAGTCAGATATCAGATATTTCTGACATCCAAACATATTTCATTTCAATCTTTGCCAGCATTAATTCATTCATTCATTCATTCATACATACAATGGAATTTTAGTATTTGACACAAGCTGACATGTAACCATGTTTTGCAGTTCATAATCCAGAGGTGGGTTCCTACCAGTTCGCACATATTCGGTAGAACCGGTTCGTCAAATCTACTGAACCGGTTACAAGAGCTTCCACCAGTGGACCCGGAAAGCAGGCCACACCTACAGAAGAGGTTCCAAAAAATTTTGAAACCCACCACTGGTCCTTGGATATGATTATTCTACACTATCATGCTCATATTTATAAAACTCAGTGCCTCTGTGAAAGGTAAGGATGACTACTGCGTTTGTGGTGCAATCAGAACATTGCGTGTGTTGAAGTTGTTTTAACGCAAACCAAAGATGCCTTTTAAAAAACAAATTTACATCATATTCTTATGCATGCCAGTGCTGTGTGTGAGGTAATTTAAGGTGGTTCTGACAAGTGTCGTTGGCATCTTCATATCCGGTCACATGGGAGGCAAGCCACTCCCATCCAATCACATGGGCGGCAAGCCACTCCCACAAAGGAGGCCACACCCACAGAGTAGGTTCGAACAATTTTTGAAACCTACCACTGTCATAATCTCATAATCTTATTTTCTGCACTGCTTTTACCTGTAGCTATCTTTGAAGGCAGTTTGGAAATTAATACTACAGAAATGGTGATTTAGTTAGCTGATTGAAACTGATATGACTACATCATATGTTATTAATTCCCAATTTCTTTTCAAGCATCATTTAGTGTGCTGAGTTTAACCCTGTAATCTCTTTTATGGCCAGAGATCACAATAACAAATCAATAATTGTCCCCACATATTTCATCTTAATTACTATCAGCAAAGTTCCTGGTTGGAATGCCCTTATTTCAGGCAGAGACTTCTTCAGACAACATGAATCCACCTATATCAATCTGACATGAAGCAGACATTTTCATATCTTACATTTTATGAAGGTCTTAAGTTTTTGTAATATTCTTAGTTTGTTACTAAAGGTGTGAGCTTTTATGATTGCAACCTCTGCTTTTGCTTTCAAGGTAACACACTGTTAAATCTTATTGTGCTGTTTTAAGATTTTATCTCTGCTGCATTTAGATTTAGACAATCTATGTCATTGTGTGAACATTGGATTAAAGGGTGAAAAACAAAACAAATACATTTTTAACAAACAGTACAAATATAAGTAGCATTTGATGGTATCGTGTAGCTTACATAATGCAAAGGTATTTCACATCTGAAAAGTTTCAAAGTTGTCATCCCACTATGTTTAACATTCAACAATATCCATGCTGTGCTCCGGATATGCTGTACTTCATATCCCATAATCCCCAGACAACATGCTGATCACATGTAATACATGATGATATGGTAATTAGTATTTGATAGTTTCTCATTTTCAGTTGTATATTGTCATATTAAAATAAACTTATTGGGGAATTTAGTAAATACATAATTTTATGCAATTGGTTCTTTAAAAAAATCCCCAGTGAAGCAATGGGATAGAGCAGAATGTTTGAAAAAGGAGAAATAAAGATTCTATGGCTTACTCCTTGCCTCATATGAGCCGAGGTGGCGCAGTGGTTAGGGTGCAGTACTGCAGGCCACTTCAGCTGACTGTTATCTGCAGTTCAGCGGTTCTAATCTCACCGGCTCAAGGTTGACTCAGCCTTCCATCCTTCCGAGGTGGGTGAAATGAGGACCCAGACTGTGGGGGTGATATGCTGACTCTGTAAACCGCTTAGAGAGGGCTGAAAGCCCTATGAAGCGGTATATAAGTCTAACTGCTATTGCTATTGCTATTTTCAGCTTCTTAAATTCATCCACCACTGTTGCTTCTAGTTCAGGTTTTTCTCCAGTTATCATTCTGAATCTGGAAATCTTGTCTCCATATTCAGTGTTGATTTGTGCCAATTACACAGCAATGTTTTCTCAGTTTAGGAAATGAGGAAGCTTTTTCTAGCTCCATTCTGGTCCATCATTCCTCCGCTGTGGATCATCCACCTAAAAGTAAGACAAATATAGCCAAGGAGGAGGTGAGATATTGTAGTGCTTTAGACATTAAAGCAGTGGTGGGTCTCAAAAATTGTTTGAACCTACTCTGTGGGTGTGGCCTCCTTTGTGGGAGTGGCCCATGTGACCGAATGGGAGTGGCTTGCCACCCATATGACCGGATATGAAGATGCCGACGACACTTGTCAGAACCACCTTAAATTACCTCACACACAGCACTGGCATGCATAAGAATATGATGTAAACTTGTTTTTTAAAAGGCATCTTTGGTTTGTGCTAAAACAACTTCAACACATGCAATGTTCTGATTGCACCACAAATGCAGTAGTCGTCCTTACCTTTCACAGAGGCACTGAGTTTTATAAATATGAGCATGATAGTGTAGAATAATCATATCCAAGGACCAGTGGTGGGTTTCAAAAAATTTTGGAACCTCTTCTGTAGGTGTGGCCTGCTTTCCGGGTCCACTGGTGGAACCTCTTCTAACTGGTTTGGTAGATTTGATGAACCGGTTCTACCGAATAGGTGCGAACTGGTAGGAACCCACCTCTGCATTAAAGGTAAAGCTAAAAGTTTCCCCTGCTCATCTCTGTTTGTTAACCGAGGGAGCCAGTGTTTCCCGAAGACACTTCTGTGGTCATGGGGCCAGCATGATTCTATTCCTGAAGTGTGTGGAACAAATAGATAGAGCCGAGATGGCGCAGTGGTTAGGGTGCAGTACTGCAGGCCACTTCAGCTGACTGTTAGCTGCAGTTCGGCGGTTCAAATCTCACCGGCTCAAGGTTGACTCAGCCTTCCATCCTTCCGAGGTGGGTAAAATGAGGACCCGGATTGTTGGGGGCAATATGCTGACTCTGTAAACCGCTTAGAGAGGGCTGAAAGCCCTATGAAGCGGTATATAAGTCTAACTGCTATTGCTATAACTGCTATAAATAGACAAAGTAGTGTCTATTTATCTACAATATTTGTATGCTTTTGAGCTGTTAGGTGGGCAGGAGCTGGGGCAAGTAACAGGAGCTCACCCCATCATGCAGTGTTTCGGTTTCAAACCCAGGCTGTCAGTTTTGTAGCTGACAAGCTCAACCTTTTAACCATTGAGTCGTCACACCCCTTATGTCTTAGACATTAAATGCCTATTATCCAAGACAGATAAGAAAATGCTCCCAAAGGCTTCTTCCATCTTAATACTAAAAGTATAATAATAAAAAAGTAGCTGACAAATTGCTCTTCTTGTAAGACACTGAAATCCAGTTTGACAAGCAGCTGTGTCATTCTCCCTGGTGGTAGGATCAGGACTGAACTTATTTTTATCACGCCAAGCTATGGAATGTCCTCAGAAAAAATGGGAATCCCTGAAGATCTCATTGTCTTCAAGCAGTATATACAGGTCAGGATGCCATAGTATGGACAGGACATGACAAAATAGATTCGCTCCAGGTTGGCAAACAAATGCAATAAGGCTGCATATTCTCTCCTTATTTATTCAACCGACATGTGGAGTATATATTAAGGGAAACTGGTTGGAAGAAGATGGGTATGGCTTTAAGACCGGAAGAAGAAATATCAATAACCTGTGTTTATTTTCATAGTGGAAAATGGAAAGGAGAGGACTCCTGAAAATATAGCAGACAGTCAAGAAAGCTGATGGATCATCAGAAGAAATCAACCCAGGTTCTAATTTGAGGCACGAATAACAAGGCTCAAATGATCCTATTTTGGAATCTCAGCTATTTTCAGGTTTTAAAGCTTTAAAAAGTTGAAGGGGAGAAAAGAAAAAAATAGATATACTCAGTCATAGTGGCAGTGTGTGCACTATTAGGAGATTTAAAATAACAAGGATAGGTTGTCTTACAGAAAATCTATTATGTGGTTACTAGGAGTCAGAAATGACCTGGTGATACATCATCACCATCATTTTAAATATGAATAGAAAGACTAGAATAGACTAGAATAGACTAGAATAGAATAGAATAGAATAGAATAGAATAGAATAGAATAACAGAGTTGGAAGGGACCTTGGAGGTCTTCTAATCCAATCCCTTGCTTAGGCAGGAAACCCTATACCACTGCAGGCAAATGGTTCTCCAACATCATCTTAAAAACTTCCAACATCTGGAGGCAAGTTATTCCATTGATTAATTGCTCTAACATACACTATAAACACATACTTTAGCACATACAGGTAGCCCTTGTTTAGTAACTGCCTAGTTTTTTTTAATTAATGTATCATAATTAGAGAAATGTATCATATTTATCATATATAAATATGTTCTATAAGGGAGATGGATGATAAATAAATAACTTAACAATTCAATCAATGCCTTGCCCTCCCATAGCCAATAACAGTAGGTATTTTTGTGAAATAGGGCAATTGACCTTCTGCACAGAGATTTGATAGGAACCACCAAGTAGGATAAATCATGAGAAAAAGACCGGTGTCCGCTTTTCCTTCAGTACAATTTCAACGTACCACAGCCAAGCGCAAAATAAATGGGCTGCCCTAGGTTGATCCAGTAGCTTTAGAATAATTTCTGCTTCTCTCCACTTTTCCTGATGGAGGTAACATCAAGCATCTTATAGGACTTGAGAGCTGAGGTGGTATAATGTGAAACATTCTTGAGTGTTCATTTATGGAAACCATACAGTGATCATAGTAATTTCATTTCATTTCAGTAATTTAATAATAAATGGTCCTCAAAATAATGTCATTTTCCCAAGCAGTTGAAAGCATCTTTAACACATTCCTGAATTGTTTTGTTTTTTCTCCCATTGGTTCATAGCTTATAGATTATAGTCTTCTGAAAAGTCAGTGGTGGGGTTCAAATAATTTACCAACCAATAATTTACTCTGCCCTAATGACCAGCTGGGTAGGCGGGGCTCGGTGGTCATGTGACCATGTGGGTGTGGCCAAGTCAATGTCACTCAAGTGGATGGGCACTTCGCCTTAGTTGTTACAATGGTAATAAGGGTTAACTGGAGAGGCAGTTTCTGAAAGCAGGGCAATAAAGATTAGGCTAGAAACAACACCAGAATGTTTCCTTCCTGCCTTCCTTACAGAATTAACCATGTAAAGTGAGGGGGGAACCAAAAGGAGATTTCTTCCAACAACCAGTTCTCCAAATTGCTTAGAAAGTTACCAACCGGTTCTCCCGAATAGGTGCGAACCGGCTGAATCCCACCACTGTGAAAAGGATATATGAATTGAAAAAAAATAATGTCCAAAGGCAGATGCGAAAGATGACATACTTCCATCTGAAACATCATTGGAAGATGCTTCCCGGTTTCCTGCTTTTGCTACCTTTCGATGGAGATTTGCCTTCCTCCCCCCAATTGCAGTATCTAGATCCCAAGCTGAGTTGCCTTGTTGGCAATGATTGATTACCCAATTTCTAATTAAACCTGATCCAATCACTTATTATGCAGAGTGGAACAAACAAACTGAAGTCGACTGTCAGCCCCGTGATTGATGATACTGTCAATCCTGCTTTTGTTGTGTCTAATGTCTTGACGCTTGTTACAACCAGGGAAAGCTGTGCTGGACAAAGGGTGCTGTCACTCTTCACATGAATTCACACCCCTGTAAACACACCCAATTTTTTTTAACAGAAAAAAAAATTATTGGGAACAGTGGAGGTTTTGTTTGGGTTCGTCTGCACAATGAGATCAAAGCCCCCCCGAGACCTGGATTACTTCAGTAGCAGGGAGGGAGGGGGCTAGATTGGCAGGGGGTTCTTGGTATGGTAATAAACCCACCTTGGGGAGAATGACAGATATGACATTAAAGCAAACCTAGCAGGATAATAATTTATTTTCCATTGTCTGCCAAGAAGGATCCTCTTAGCAGCCCTCATTTATAAATTTTTCAGTTTTAATGTTTTAATTATTTAAAATGCAAATAGGAGCAGAAAATATAAATTCCCTAAACAGATCTGATTTCTGAAATCACATCCACACATCACAAATCTTTTTTTCCTGCTTGCTTTCTTTTATTCCTGAGCCTTGAGTTCATTTTAGAATATTTTAGAATTATGGTTTGTTCCCAACGACTCCTTTCCAGGGTTCGTCACTGTACAATGGTTAATTTCACCCTTGCTTAAATATAAAAATCTGAAGAAATCATTTTCAGCATCAAAATTATACCTACAACATTACGCTGTATATGTAGATCTTTCTCTATTTAGTATTTGGGCTAATATTAGGGTATTCTGCCTAATTTTGTTGGAACAAAATATGCCTTGAGAGAGTTCTAAAGTTTGTTAGGACAGGAGAAGCCGGGGGGGGTTCGAGGTTTGAGGTTCAAGGTTCATTTTATTTATATGCCGCCCTATTCCCAGCGGGACTCAGGGCAGCGCACAAACCCAAGGGGGGGGGGGACGACACAAAAACTACAAAAAGTACAGGACATTTAAAACAATCAACAGCCACACGATTCGAGAGGGGAAGGGAACTCATCAACCCCAGGGTTGCCGACACAGCCAGGCTTTAACGGTGGGGGTCCGAATCTCTGCGGGGAGCTCGTTCCAAAGGGCCTGAGCCGCCACAGAGAAGGCCCTCCCCCGGGTAGTGGCCAGATGACATTGGCTAGTAGACGGAACCCGGAGGAGGCCTAATCTGTGTGATTTAATGGGTCTTTGGGAGGTAATAGAATAGAATAGAATAGAATAGAACAGAATAGAATAGAATAGCAGATGGATCAGAGAGGACCTGGGGAAGAGTTGATGGTCACTTGGATTCAGAGAGATTAGACTGGATACAATCCCATCACCTAAGAGGAGAACCTGGGGAATGAGGACAGTGGGGAAAGATTGTGGGGAGCAATATTTCAAGTTTAATACGATTTATAGGCCACCCAATCCCAGAGGACTCCGGGAGGCTTACAACGAAAGAAAAAAAAGAAATAATAAAAAATGAAAATAAAAAACAGGTTAAAAACTACACACATACATTCGTTATGATCGGGGCTGGACCTCAACAATGAGGTCAACAGCCCCAGCCCTGCCGGAATAGCCAGGTTTTAACAGCTTTTCTGAAAGCCGTGAGAGTGGGTGAGGTCCGGATTTCTGGGGGTAGCTCGTTCCAAAGGGTCGGAGCAGCCACAGAGAAGGCTCTCCTCCGGGGAGCCACCAGCCGACATTGTCTGGCTGACGGCATCTGAAGGAGGCCCAATCTGTGGGATCTCACCGGCTGTTGGGAAGAATGTGGCAGTAGGCGGTCTCGCAGGTACGCCGGCCCTAAGCCATGTAGGGTTTTAAAGGTAATAACCAACACCTTGAATTGTGTCCGGAGACCAATAGGTAGCCAGTGCAGCTTGCGGAGGATAGGTATAGCAATATTGAAATAAGGAAGGCTAAAAGATGGTTTGGCAATGAAAAGGGGAAGAAAATGGGACTGTGTTGCATTTCTCTGGCTTGGGAGAGTATGCAGGGGCATGTTGTGTGCAGGTGCAAGTGTGTGGAAGAGGAAAATACTCAGTCGATTGGAAAATGGCAATTGAGGTGAAACGATCTTGTCTGTTGGGGGAAAATGGAGCAAAAGTTATGTTTGATCCTGGCTAAGGAGAGAACATAGATTTAGGTTTTGAGACTCAATCCTCCCTCCTGCGACGAATCTCATCCAGATGTTAATCAGCCTTGATTCAACTTAGCCGAGGTGGCACAGTGGTTAGGGTGCAGTACTGCAGGCCACTTTAGCTGACTGTTATCTGCAGTTCAGCGGTTCTAATCTCACCGGCTCAAGGTTGACTCAGCCTTCCATCCTTCCGAGGTGGGTGAAATGAAGACCCAGACTGTGGGGGCGATATGCTGACTCTGTAAACCGCTTAGAGAGGGCTGAAAGCCCCATGAAGCAGTATATAAGTCTAACTGCTATTGTTATTGCTATTGTTTTCAGTGTTAGAAGGATCTTACTTACACAATTGTCGAAAGTTTCAGGGATCCAAATATTTCATTTTGGTTTGCATTTTGCTGCTTGGATTTCAACTTCCGATCATAATCATACTTTCTGGGGACTATGAACAAGTTGCCGGTACAGCTAGTCCTCCACCTATGTCCAGAATTGAGTCCAATATTTCTGTTGCTAAGCGAGACATTTATTATGTGAGCTTTGACCTTTCTTCCCACAGTTAAGTGAATCACTGCAATTGTTAACTTAGTAACATGGTTGTTAAGTGAATCTGGCTTCACCATAGACTTTGCTTGTCAGAAGGTCGCAAAAGGAGATCACATGACTCCGAGACATTACAACCGTCATAAATATGAGTCAATTGGCAAGCATCCTGATTTTGAGCACGTCACTATGAGGATATTATAATGGTTGTAAGTGAAAAAAAAACAATCATAAGTCATTTTTCTCAACGCCTTTGTAACTTCAAACAGTCACTAAATAAACAGTTGTAAGTTGAGGACTATCTGTAATGATTCCAACTTATAGGTAATTGTTCTGACCCCCTCCTCCGTCCAGTAATGAATGCTGAGACAAGCTTCACTAGAATGTCCTTTAATAGCAAGACACTAAAACCTTGGTGGCTGAAAGCCAAGCAGAACAAACAGATAAGGACCTTGGCAGCAACTCAGACAAACTCAGGCAGCAATAAACACAGATAAGGCTTGTCAGCAATCCAGCCTGCCAAGCTCACAGTACTGTCCTCCGACATTCAATTCCTGCGTTGACTTCTGCAAAGAGGGCCGTGTGCACAAGTAGCTTTTTATAGTCTGGAGAGGAGCCTAACGACCACCAGCTGAGTACAAACACCTCCTGTAATTGCGTAATTGTTCCTGACGCCTAGTAGCTCTTCGATGGCGTGCATCCAGGAACAACTCACTGCTGGCATCCGGCTCACTCTACCTTGTCTCCTCCCCACTGGTCCAAGGCTCAGGTGCCTCCTGGTGGCCAACCAGCCTCTCTGCACCCTGCTCGGAGTCGGAACCCTGTCCAGGGTCTTCCACATCCTCCAGAGCCGACTCATAGGGCCCCTCGCTGTCAGAGTCTGGTGGCAGCTCCAACGGCTCCTGCTGGGCCACAACAGGTAATATAGTCTGTATTTTCCATTTTATTAATGAGAGATATTTGAGTTATTTACCATATAATTTGCTGAGGTGAAGATGCACTTTGTCCATAGTATTCCTTTGATTTAAAAAAGTGGTAGGTTTAACGTGGCATGACTTCCTTGTAACAAAGCATGTTAACTGTTGGGCTCACAAATACACTATTTAATAATCTGATTAAGGACTTTACCTAGATGGATGTCAAGCTCACAGGTTCTGCTATTTCTCAGGTCCTCATTCTAGAAAAGGTATATTCCTCCCATTCTTCATGAAAATCTTAACAGAAAAAAATCAGAGGTATTTCAGGATTTTTACATGGAAGGCTATTACCTAACTGTTCTGACCCCCCTCATCTCATACCAACAGACACTCCGAGCCAAAGATAAGTTACGGCATTTAATTAACAGACAGGTAGGTCCTTGGCAGCAAACCGGCACAGACAAGCTTGGGCAGCAATAAACACTGATAAGGCTTGGCAGCAATCCAGCCTGCCAAGCTCATAACAATGTTCTCCGACATTCGATCCTGTGTTGACTTCTGCAAAGAGGGGTGTGTGCACAAGTAGTCTTTTTATAGTCTGGAGAGGAGCCTAATGACCACCAGCTGAGTGCAATTACCTCCTGTAACTGCACCACTGTTCCTGATGCCTAGCAGCTCTTCGATGCCGTGCATCCAGGAAAACTCACTACTGGCATCCAGCTCACTCTCCCTTGTCTCCTCCCCACTGGTCCAAGGCTCAGGCGCCACCTGGTGGCCAACCAGCCTCTCTGCGCCCTGCTCGGAGTCGGAATCCTGTCCAGGGTCCTCCACATCCTTCAGAGCCGACTCATCGAGCCCCTCACTGTCGGAGTCTGGTGGGCAGCTCCAACGGCTCCTGCTGGGCCACAACACTTAACTATTTCCAGGGTAAGGCAGCCACTTTTATGTTTTCTATTAAAGACTCACCGACTTGAAGAAGATTCCTATGGAACATGATTGTGGCCACTTGTTACAGTTACTTGTGTAAAAGTTTGAGAACTCAAGTACAAATCCAGTAGATTCTACAGCAGTGTTTCTCAACCTTGGCAACTTGAAGATGTCCGGACTTCAACTCCCAGAATTCCCCAGCCAGCATTCGCTGGCTGGGGAATTCTGGGATTTGAAGTCCAGACATCTTCAAGTTGCCAAGGTTGAGAAACACTGCTCTACAGATACAGATCTCTTCTAAGTGTCATGTCAATGAATTTCATATTCATTTTTCACCACCACCTCAATTGCCAAGTAATTTCTGTTGGAAAAAAGCCATGATTGTTTCAGGTTTCTGCTATGAACAGAACAAGATCCAGAAGTCCAGTCTGATTGGATGTGTTCAAAGTTTCATGGATTAAGGAGCAGGAGAAAGCAAGAGATTTTCACAGCTGTATAAATGGAATAGATAAATGGAAGAGAATAAGCATGTGAGACTTTTATTCAAAATGCATTCCTCACATCCAGGAGGCAGGTTGCAGCAACACAGAAACATATATTTCATTGTTTCATAGTGAAACTGTCATTTCTATCTCTTGGCATAGGACAGATAATCATGAGTAACAGGTTGCTTATTAATGCAGTAAAAAGAAGAGGTTCCCACCTTGGCCATAACTAATAATTGCAATTCTTCCATAGAGTTGCTAAACTCTATGTTCACTACCTATTCTTGAATTCTACTGAATAACTATAACTTCTAAAATAAATTCCAGAACAGGAGTTTATCCGGCATTTGTTTGTCACTGTTGACATCTTAAACCCATTTATGCCTTAGGTTTACTTAGGGTAAAGGACCAAATCATCATCACCATCACCCCCACTGCCACCACTATTAAAATCACTATTGTACTAACATAAAACTGAAAAGGTTTGGCTGAAGTGAGTAGTCTTGATTCTTTCCCCAGGCAGTAAGATAGGGGGGATGGAGAGAGAGAGAGAGAGAGAGAGAGAGAGAGAGAGAGAGAGAGAGAGAGAGAGAGAGAGAGAGAGAGAGAGAGAGAGAGAAATGCACTTTCTAACATGAACAATATAGTGACTGAGAATGATCAAGAGCCTTCGCAACACTTGGCATTTTCACCCGTACTTTTTTTAATTCAAAAAGAAGCCTGATTCAGTTCTTAAACCTAAAACATGTTCAGTCATGTATCAAAAACATAGGGCCATATGCTTCCTGGTCGGGGGGGGGAGAGGGAGGTGGGGTGTTGGGGGGGGAGGGGGGATATATAGTATGTGCTAGATTTTAAAGTAACGTGACGGCACTTGTATACTGTTGCTCTTTAATCACATTGTAAAAATAGGACAAGCTGAATATATTAATAGATTGTAGAAATACACCGAAAGGAGGAGTAGAGGGATAGAAGAAAGAGGGGTAGCGAGGGTGGGAGAGAGGACTGGAGGGAGGGGGAGAAGGAAGGGAGGGAGTGGATCGGGAGAGAGGAGTGGTAGAGGGGGAGGGGAAGTAGGGTAGAGGGGAATGATGGAGGGAAGAAGGGAAGTTGGAGGGGGCGAAAGAAAGGGTGTATGGAGGGTCGAAGAGGTACATTGGGTTTCTATTTTGGGGGGTATTGCTAACAAGAGGAATAGCTGTGTTTATTGTTTAATATTATATGGCCCCGGTTATGCACAGTATATATGTGACTGTACGAAAATGAAATGGAAAAATAAAAACACATTTAAAACAAAAAAAACATAGGGCCATATGCTTCCTGGATCTGATCCCAGCATTTTGATGGATCTGATGCTCACCCAACCACTCTTTGCTAAGCTGCGTAGCAAAGTATGAAGGAAGACTTGAATATGAGCAAAGTTATTAAGCTGTGAAGGTTTCACTTATATTTAAGTGACTGTAAGATATGGATTTAGCAGCCATGTCGTTTAGATTCTCTGTGGTATTTATAGGGTGTCTGTTTCAAAATTCTGGAAAGCATCCCGTGTGATCAGCAGATTCTAAAAGGAATGCAAAAGATTTCATCTATGATCCATTTGATTCTATGCAGGCTTCCCTTGCAATGGTTTGACTGCTGTTCCTAGCCAGTGGACCAGAATTCCTCAAATAAAAAGCTTGCAATCTAGCCTGAATATATTAATCATGCTGACACAAATCCATTTCCAAAACATGAGAAAAAATACAATTTCTGGAAGCACTGAATACAAATGTTTTACACTGAGGGCAATGGAAGGCTAATGTTAATACATAAACCCCGAAAAAGGCTAAATTTAGCCTTTTGGAAAGGTTAGTTTAGGCCAACACTTAACGGAACATTCAACTTTCAAATTTTCACTTCAATTAATCTCTTGAAATTCAGTGTCTGATCCCAGTGACAGTTGCCTCTGGGTTCTTCAGAGCAACTGCCAAGGAAAAAATTATCTGACACATATCAAACAAGCAAGAAATGACACTGGACAACATTAATCAAAACTTTCTCATTTCCCAAAGAATTAAGCATTAAATAATTAATTCCAGCACTACAGGCAGCTGTAAAAGAGGTTTTGCGCCTCCCCGCTGGTAAGAATTTGTCCTTGTCTAAAAGACTAGATTGATATATTTATTATTTATCAGATTAATCATGGCCAGGAACATTATAGATTGGCAGTCAGGCCCTGCCAGTTATATTGTAGGGGGCCTGTTACTGGAGATTGGAAAGAACTTGGTGTATCAGCAACATTCCACAGCGAAGGGGAGACGTGTTTGCCCTCTAGCATTTTCAGAAAGGTTTGAAGATGCTCCGGCATTCAAAGGGGGAAACTGACACACAGAGAAAGGGATTCTGAAAAGGGTCATTGATCCAACACCTTACTGAGGGATGCTAACACCCACCCACTTCTGCTTGCTAAGGAATGCAATGAAGCTCATTTGATAGGTTTGGAGTGGGGGGGGGAGAGAATACCAATTGACTGCTTTACATGACATTGTCCATTTCCATCACAGATATTATCTGTAATCAACACATTCTACCTCCCCTCATCAAACCCTCCCCCCCCCATAGACATACTTTTTGTGCTAGCAATTTTTGTTTCCAACTGTCATAGTAGTACAATTAATCATAGTTTTAACTTTCATTCTCTTTGATGGCTGCCTGTTGATTTGAATGGCAGGATTCAGGCCCTGATCAAGCAAATGAACAGCAAACGTTGTTTCCATTGGGCTGAGAATGTAGCAGAACAATAAAGAACACCATTGATCTATTGGGTAGCGTTGCTCTCCCCCAATCACAGCTTTTTGTGTCCCCCCCAACTGCAACCCCCAGTGTTTGGGTTCACCAGCCCTTTTTTATTTTTTGTGGCTTCTACAGCCTCAATATCAGTTGTAAGCTTTCTCGTTATTTGGAGGAAGGGAATGTATAGAAATAATAATTTTAACACCATTTTTAAAGAAGTAGAGGGGGAAAAAATAAGGTTTCTACTCCAAACGCCGGACTCAGCCTTCCCATCTGGGTAAAATAGCCATGCCCATTTTGCATATAGCAGTAGACTTATATACCGCTTCATAGGCCTTTCAGGCCTCTCTAAGCGGTTTACAGAGAGTCAGCATATTGCCCCCAACAATCTGGGTCCTCATTTTACCCACCTCGGAAGGATGGAAGGCTGAGTCAACCCTGAGCCGGTGAGATTTGAACCGCTGAACTGCTGATCTAGCAGTAGCCTGCAGTGCTGCATTTAACCACTGCACCACCTTGGCTCTTATATGCACTTGTCTTACACTTTGCATGCCTGGAAATGTTAACAATTTACCAACAAGAGGTTGCTCATCACTGGCCTCTTTAGAGGCTTGTTGTAATATAACTCTTTGTGTAGGTGTGGGTCACACATGGCCCAGTGCATAACAGGGCATGCGCGGCCACACTGAACCACATAGGAAAAAACAAACTCCTACATAACCTAACATCCTGATAGTGCTCCATAACATCCTGATAATTCATAACATAACATCCTGATGTTCACTCTAGATGTGCCTTACCAATGACGCCCAGGATTTGACCATATATAGACAGAACTTCCCTGAGCAGTAGATTAGCAACTGTAGTTTGACAGGCTGTCTTAAATCACATGCTGATTGCTCCTCCTACCTTTGTCCTATCTCAATAAAAGGGGCTACCAGACCCCCAATCTGGGTCGCCTCATCCCGAGAAGGCTCGTGTCCGTGTCTTTTCTCAACATTGGCTTCATGAGCGACCCACGGGTACTTCACATTTGGTAGCAGAGGATGGTTACATCGCAGAGGCTGCTTAATGAGAAAAGAAAGATTGGTGTAGTTTTGTTATTGTTGTTGTTTGCTGTGGGATTCTTAAAGCTTGTCACTTACTGAAGTCACTGTTGCTACTGTCCTTCTTCAGAGATCAAAGGGTTTATAGGTCCTAAGTTATAGTGTCATTATTTTTTAATCTAGGGGCCTTAAAAACTTAATACATGAATAAATGTTTCTGTACATATTTTCCTGCAAAGAAAAATAAAGCATATGCTATGTAACAAAATGAAATTCAATGGTGAAAAAAGGAAGGTTAGGCATTTAGGCAAGAAAAACAAAATGCACAGGTACAGTATAGGTGGTACCTTGCTCCATAGTAGTAACTGCGAAAGGGATCTTGGAGTCCTAGTGGATAACCATTTAAATATGAGCCAGCCGTGTGCAGCAGCTGCCAAAAAAGCCAACACAGTTCTAGGCTGCATAAACAGAGGGATAGAATCAAGATCACGTGAAGTGTTAATACCACTTTATAATGCCTTGGTAAGGCCACACTTGAAATACTGCATCCAGTTTTGGTTGCCATGATGTAGAAAAGATGTGGAGACTCTAGAAAGAGTGCAGAGAAAAGAACAAAGATTATTAGTGGACTGGAAGCTAAAACATATGAAGAATGGTTGCTGCAATTTGGTATGTCTAGTTCAAAAAAAAGAAGGACTGGGGTGACATGATACCACTGTTCCAATATCTAAGGTGTTGCCATAAAGAAGAGGGATTAAAACTATTCTCCAAAGCACCTGAAGGTAGAACAAGAAACAATGGGAGGAAACTAATGGAAAAGAGAAGCAACTTAGAACTAAGGAAAAATTTCCTGGCAGTTAGAACAATTAATCAGTGGAACAACTTGCCTCTGGAAGTTCGAGGTTCGAGGTTCATTTTATTTATATGCCGCCCTATTCCCAGCGGGACTCAGGGCGGCGCACAAACCCAAAGGAGGGGAAGGGAAACACAAAAACTACAACAAAAAGTACAGGGCATTTAAAACAACCAACAGCCACACGATTCAAGAGGGGAAGGGAACTCATCAACCCCAGGCCTGCCGACACAGCCAGGTTTTAACAGCTTTTCGGAAGGCCTGGAGAGAAGTGAGGGTCCGAATCTCTGCGGGGAGTTTGTTCCAAAGGGCCGGAGCCGCCACAGAGAAGACCCTCCCCCGGGTAGTGGCCAGATGACATTGGCAATGCTCCATCACTGGAAGTTTTTAAGAAGATGATGGATAGCCATTTGTCTGAAGTGGTGTAGGGGGTTGGACTAGAAGACCTCCAAGGTCCCTTCCAACTCTGTTATTCTATTCTATTCTATTCTTTATCTAAAGTGCACCTTTCTAAATTACATTTAGCCTTAAAATGTATTTGCTCTGCTTTAGAAGCCAAGGGCTGCCTTTTAAAATTGAAGGGAGGGTTGGTATTCAAAGGCTTACTATGCGCACTTATCCAGAGCCCTCCATCTGGTCAATATACACCGAATTTGCAAAAATCAAATTGCTCAAAGCCATGCTAATACCCCATGTGGTTTGTGAAGTTCTGCAATCAGGCTCCCATGCATAGCTGAAGGGCTGTGTGGGCGCACAGCTTAAAAGGGGGAGCATAATCAGTTGTGCAGGCCTAACATTATTCGGTTCAGCTTTTTTTTTTGCAGCATGCGACTAAAGCAGCCTGATGCTGTTTAATCTCATCTTCTGCAGTCTTGAAATACATGCCACCAGCTCTTGGTTTTACGATAGGAATAGATACCCTTTGGGGAGGCAGTCAAGCTGTTCGCAGGCCGGAGACTCTAAAGGAAACAACTGTTTTCAGTAGAATCCCGTGTTGTACAAAAATAAAGTATAAATCTTCTCCTTCCACCTGCGCTGTCTTTTTTAACTAATTCTCATTTAGTTCAATTAAGCAGGATTTGCTTTCCTATATCTTTACAAAGAAGAGAATTGTGCTAAAGTCCTGAACAGGGTGCGTTCTTCTTCCACTTCGTTATGAAATGATCAGAGACGGTGTGTAATCATTTAGTCCTCTCTGCAGTTGCCTGCACACTTCCTGGCTTCCCATGTTTCAGTTAAATCCCAAGGGAATAAAACTAGGAAGGGATTCTTTGGATTGGATAGTTGGAGATAAGAAACAGTGAGCATCCAGGTACATTCCATAGTGATGAAAAGACCAGGAGGAAACGGTGACAGCAGTTAAGATCTTTTGCTGCCTCTATCAATATAAGGTCTGGTGATATAATGTATAATGTTAAGAACTTATTATAATGATATTTCGCTGCGGATAAGCAATTTTAACTAAGGGAACAAATGAAAACTGGTATATATATATGCAGCGACGTCATGTTGAAAAATGAAGGAATAAGATCTCTGTTTGAAGGTATGAAATGCAAGGACAATAATGCATGACCCGTCAAAACCGCGTTCCACAAAAGCGCGGTCGATGAAATCGTGTATGTGACGTCATCACAACGCGATGAAAAAGATCGAAAAATTGAAATAAAAATTAAATTACAGCAAGCCGATTCACATAAAGGTAAGGGTTAGGTTAAGGGTTAGGGTTAGGGTTAGAGCGTTAGCGTTACGTTTAGCGTTAGGTTAAGGGTTAGCGTTAGGTTTTTCGTTACGTTAAGGGTTAGGTTTAGGGTTAGGGTTAGGTTTAGGTTTAGGTTTAGGGTTAGGGTTAGGTTTAGGGTTAGGGTTAGGGTTAGGGTTAGGTTTGGGGGGGTTAGGGTAAGGTTTTCGCTTTATTTTTACATTTTTTGATCTTTTTCGTCGTGCTGTGATGACGTCACATATGCGCTTTCGTCGACCGCGATTTTGTCGTCCGCGGTTTTGTGGTAGAATAATGAATATAAGTATACTTTCTGGGGAAAATAATGCTAATGTTAACTGAATATATATTGTCGAATGAAAATTAGGCCTTTAGTTATATTAGATGAAACATTTGAGACGGTAAATATTATTTGAAGATGTAGATGTTAAAACACTTGTAACCAAACGACATGCTGCATGTGATGATGGTTTTTTTTGTTGTTATTTTTTTTAAATCTTTTTGTGCTTTTTTCTTTTTTCTTTTATTTTTTTCCCCTAATCCTAGGTTATTGTGGTGTCTATTAAATATATAACAGAGAGATACGGGGTGTGTATATGGGGGGAAACGTAGTAGGGATGGATTGCTACAGGCAGGGGAATAAGAAATGATACGAAATTATAATCTATTAAATGGAACAATGAATGTATAAGAATGATAAAGTTTAAAACACCTGTAATCAGATGACATACTGCATGGGACGATGGGCTTTGTTTTTCTTTTGTGTGTGTGTGTGTGTGTGTGTGTGTGTGTGTTTTTCTCTTTTTTTCTCTGCCTTTCTCTTTCTATTGTTATGTGATTATGTTGTCTATGTAACAAAAATAATAAAAAATTTCTATAAAAATAAATAAATAAATAAAGCAAGCTGAAAAACACCCGAAAGAACAATTTAGACTGTGTTTGTCAAAAAGCTATACCGTGTACGGGCTCTGGGAAGTCGGGGGGAGGGAAGGGAGGTGGGGTTTTAGGGGGAGGGGCGGAGGGGGGAAATATAATATGTGTTAGATCTTAAAGCACATGATTGCACTTGTATACTGTGGCTCCTTAATGTTAGGGTAAAAATAGGACAAGCTGAACATATTGATAGATAATAGAAATACACCGAAGGGAGGAGTAGAGCGAAAGAAGAAAGAGGGGTAGAGAGGGTGGGAGAGAGGATTGGAGGCAGGAGGAGAAGGAAGGGAAGGAATGTAGCGGGAGAGAGGAGTGATAGAGGGGGAGGGGAAGTAGGAAGTAGAGGGGAATGTTGGAAGGAAGAATGAAAGTTGGAGGGGGGTGAAAGAGGGTGTATGGTGGCTCAAGGTGGCATATTGGGTTTGTATCTTGGGGGGTATTGTCTATAAAAGGGAGGGCTGTGTTTATTATTCAATGTTATATGCCCCGGTTATGCACAGTATACATGTGATTGTATGGAATGAAATGGAAATAAACATATTTTTTTAAAAAATAAAAAATAAAAAAAATAAAAAAAAATTCTATAAAACAAATAAATAAATAAAGCAAGCTGAAAAACACCCGAAAGAACAATTCTGAAGAAATTTCCCAGCGACCTGAGAATAAGGCAAATGAAGTTTGTTTCGTAGAGGGGAAAAAAATCTGAAAAATCACAAGGCAAGGTTTGGCACAGCGTTAACACATTCCAAACTTAGTGGCACACTGCAGGCTATTCTAACTCAGCTACTCTCTAGCTTAAAACTCTCTAGGGCTGGTATTTGTTGGTTTTTTGTATTGTTTATAACAGCTGCAGCCTTTCCTTGGTGTGCCATTTTCCCAGAGAGCACTGGCACTAGTAAGTCCCTTGGCTCACCATCCCTGTTTTAAGAGGAAAAAACCCATAACCAATCATGCAAGCCCTTATGTGAGTTGTAATATTCTAGTCTCATCCCACCAAGCTTTGAATCCTCTGTCTCCAGCCCCCTCTTCTGATCTTATAAGAAATTAACTAATGCAAAACTTTATTTATAATGCATTGAGATTTTTTTTTTAAACAGAGTGCAACTTGAGATTCAGTAAACCCAATGCCCACCTGTCAATTAAAATTTCCCTGTGGATGGGAAAATTAAAGAGGGTCATCAGTTCACGAGTAATGAGATGCATTTAGATAAGAGAGTCTGGGAAAAATTCTGAAATTGTGTGCGTGTGTGCATGTATGTGTGTATTCTTCTGGATATTTTCAGACTATTTGGATGACAGCTTAGGTCAAGGTGTTGTAAAGTATTTAAAACAACTGCAGTAGCAACAAAACAAAATAACTAGGAGCAGGAAAAAAAGACAGATATTGGTGCCACTTCTATTGGGAAGAATCGCTTTCACCAGGAAAAAAACAACAATTGTTTTGGACCAAATCCATGTTTTGTGTTGTAAACATGGGTAATTTTATAATGTGGAATTAAGCATCTGTCAGAATACACAGTGGTTTTTGCCATGGGACTAAAATGTTTCTATTTTAGAGTTCATTACATTTTCCCTAAATTTAGTATATACCTACCTGTTGTGGCCCAGCAGGTGCCATTGGAGCTGCCACCAGACTCCGACAGCGAGGGGCTCTCTGAGTTGGCTCTAGAGGATGTGGAGGACCCTGAACAGGATTCCAACTCTGAGCAGGGTGCAGAGAGGCTGGTTGGCCACCAGGAGGCACCTGAGCCTTGGACCAGTGAGGAGGAGACAAGGGAGAGTGAGCCGGAGGCCAGTAGTGAGTTGTTCCTGGATGCACACCATCGAAGAGCTACTAGGCGTCAGGAACAATTATGCAATTACAGGAGGTGATTGTACTCAGCTGGTGGTCATTAGGCTCCTCTCCAGACTATAAAAAGCTACTTGTGTACACGGCCCTCTTTGCAGAAGTCAACACAGGATTGAATGTCGGAGGACAGTACTGTGAGCTTGGCAGGCTGGATTGCTGACAAGCCTTATCTGTGTTTATTGCTGCCTGAGTTTGTCTGAGTTGCTGCCAAGGTCCTTATCTGTTTGTTCTGCTTGGCTTTCAGCCACCAAGCTTTTGGTGTCTTGCTATTAAAGGACATTCCAGTTAAGCTTGTCTCGGCATTCGTTACTGGACGGAGGAGGGGGTCAGAACACCTACCTAATAAGAAATTAATGATTTATTACCAGAAGCTGTTTCTGCAGCAGACAGCCATGATTTCAAGACAGAATTTCCAAATATCACTGAATGATGGACTGATATTGCTTGGGTTTTGAAGCTAGCAAAAGCAGTTAGACTTATATACCGCTTCATAGGGCTTTCAGCCCTCTCTAAGCGGTTTAGAGAGTCATCATATCACCCCCACAGTCTGGGTCCTCATTTCACCCACCTCGGAAGGATGGAAGGCTGAGTCAACCTTGAGCCGGTGAGATTAGAACCGCTGAACTGCAGATAACAGTCAGCTGAAGTCGCCTGCAGTACTGCACCCTAACCACTGCACCACCTCAGCTAAGTTGAAACAAGGCTGATTAATATCTGGATGAGATTCGTCTGGGGAATATCAGGGTCATTGGCTGCACACAGATGTTTAGAGTTTGATTTGAAAGAGACTTTACATGTGAATGCTGAATGTTGGGAATACAGAAAACAGGAAAAACTCCTGCCTGAATATCCTTCATATAAGTTCTAGGACATTGTGGTTTGACACTCTTGGAGAAATAAAAAGCCAGGCCTTCAGGCAGATAGCAAGACTTTTAACCTGTCATTGTGTTTCTATCTTCTATCTTTGCAAGGGCAAATGAAGAAGTGAATACTTTTCTACATGATTGAAATTTCAGTTTATATACATTTTTATTATCATGACATCACTTTAAAATGTTTCAGCTAGAGGAGTTAGGTTTGCAGAAGGCAGTTTTCTACTTGGCTGCTGTTGAAATTGTTCTGTCATCTTCATGATGGGATTTCCAGATAAGGAATTGCCCACTTTTAATTTAATTGAGACAACATGGCTTTTGCTGGTTGCTATGTTGGGAATGGGAGAACCATAAATCTATTTAAAAGCTTGCATCAATGAGCTGTAGGCTGTCTCATCTATTTTTGTTTTGAAAAGACATAGAACAGCTTTTTCAAAATACAAAAGAAATCCATGTTAAGATTGTCATTCTGTGCTATGTATGGTGGATGTTTTCTCTTTGATGGACTGTTCAGTTTAAGTCCAAAGTCAAAGATCATAAAATGGAAGCATAGGTGCTTTAACATTGTCCATTATCAGTTACCAATGAGAGGCCACCTTTCTTCCCCATTATAATACTCTATATCTACTTGAATTATATCTTTATTTCTGAATTCTACATTTGATTTTCATTTCTATCCATGTAAAATGGCATACAGCTTCATTAACGTCATTCATTTTTCCCTCTCTCTCTTAAAATGAACTTCTTTTATGATTATGAGTCAGATAATTGTCCAAATCCATTTCATCCCAATGGTACAATTCTTCATTGCTCAGTCACAAACATTTAATTTAGTTTGATTTAAGGCAGCTGCTATTATGAAATGTTATAGAATCAGATGGGAGGGGGGAATTAAATCCCCTTTTAACTTTCAGACCCAAAAGCACTGTGATAAACTTCTTATTACTACTGTATAAACTAGACTAACTGAAATAATGTCAAACATTCATGCATAATACATAACATTCAGTTGAATACGTTAGACTGAAAGGTAGAATATACATTTTAATAGTGATTAAATAAAGATGTAATGCACCTAAAAGCAGTTGGAAACATTTTTATGTAACAGTTGTAGCACACGGAATCTTTTTGCCCTTAGAGTATTCCAGTTTCTGCCCTTGGTGTATGGTAAATGTTATTGAGGAATTGGCAACATTTAATTTTTCCCCCCAAAAAAATTAGCAAAAAGACCTTGAGATTTTTAGAAAGAAAGTTGGGGGAAGCAAAACTGCACAAGTTATCAACCACAGTCCTAAACATGTAATTTGGAAGCTGTGTTGCTTCATTTATGAGGCTGTGCTGATTTAGGACTGCAAAACCCTGCCTCCCTTTTTGAAGAAATTCCTCAGATTTACTGATTATATGTCAGGAATATGCGCAATGAATTTTGCTTCCAGCAAACGGAAATTATTCCTTCCTTCCATCCATCCTTCCTTCCTTCGAAGAAAGGGAGATTTTAAAGCATTTGGAAATGGCATAGAAAGCATCCCTAGTCACAATGGTAAAGAATTACCTGTGCAGAAGAAGAAGAATCTATGAAATGATAGCTACAAAATGGAATCACTGTAATGTGAAAGTTGGAATGCAGGAAAACAGAGTTGGATTGCGCCTTTCTTTCTGGTGGCTCTCTGTTTCTCTCTCCCTTCCCCTCCCTCTCTGTTTATCCCTGATGAAAACTGAAACTGTGGTTTTGTTTTGCTTTATTCCCTTGGAGACAGAACCGCCACCTACAGCACATGTTCTCTGCTCAATAGCAATTCTATGCCAATAAAAGAAAGCATGCCTTCTTTTATTGTCCCAAGAGGCAATTTTGTCCAGTTTCACAAGGAGCACTTTTGCCAGCATTCAGGTGACTCGCCACAACAAATTCAATTATTTTCCTGTAAGTGGAAGCTTAACTTAAGTGAACAAGGATCATTACAATTTTTAAGCAGCAAAGAAATCACGATCAAGATAATAATCCTGACATTTATTCACAGGCTGTAATTATATTTTAATGCAAAAAAGAAACCCTGCTCTTTATACATTCCTGCCACATCAGCAACGATGCAAAAGTAGAATGTTAAAAGGAAAACCAGAACATTTCTTATTTCCATCTATTGTCCATTGAAACAAAAACACCAAAGAGAGGTGATTTGACTATGAGGCATTCAAGTTATTTCTTTGCTTTGATCTTCCTGACTTGTCTATTATAGATATGATATTCTTTACTTCCAACTGTATCGTGTCCTCTGTTATTTCTAGCCTCTGCTGGATGGTTAGCCCTTTCCCTTTAGGGATGAAAGGGATTTTAATTGAGACAATCGGAGGAAATTTGTATTATTTTTATTTGAAGCCTTTCTTCCCTGTTATGTATCTTTATAAATTGCAAATATCTCTAGCTTGTAATTTAAAATGTAATTGTACTTTGTTCAGAAGATACAGGGATGAAAAGCAGAGGGCACCCTATCACAGGAGTCTCCCCTACTACAATAAAAAAGAAAGAAAGAAAAGAGAGGGAGGGAGGGGAAAATAGAATGAAAGGAACAAAAACAGCTTGTGTCAGTGTAAAAAAAAAAATCCATTTGTGATCACAAATGAAACATTTCCAATCTCATAATGGGTAGATTGCTTGGTTTTATTACCAGTCATGCAAAACAAGACCTCATCAAAGGGAAAGCTACACAGAGGTCCCATATTTCCATTAAAATAATTCAAAAAGCCTTTTTTCCCCCCACTGAAAGAACCCATTTTGCAAGATGATTTAGCTCAGAATCTGCTGGGAGTCACCCTTTGACATAAAGTCATATTGTGTTGGAGTTTAGTCCTAAATTCATACATCAATTATTTACTGTCAACGCAGATTGTATAAGTGTAGAAAATTACTAGGAATGATATTTTCTCTCAGGCAGAAAGAATGTGATACAGCAGAAACATCCCGGCTAATGTGCTGTCCTACTGTCCACAGGCCAGAATTACTGATGCATTAGAAAAAGAGTGTGCCAGGGCCAAAGAGAACAGAGGAGGGGAAGAGGGAAGAAATAGGCAGGAGGGAGACGGACACATTATTTTAAACCTTTCATAACATCCATAAATATTTCATAACAAATAAATAAAGAATGTCGGGCTTGTTTGGAAGACAGCTGTAGCCACACGGTTCAGTGCTTTGCAAAGCCCCAGAGATCCAGCACTTACCCCACACTTAAGCCCCCCATTTCTTTTTAATCATCCACTCAGGGCATTGTGGGTAACGAAAGCCTATCAGGTGAGGCAAAAAGCTGGAGGTTATGTGGATGATGAATGCTGTTTTTTTTTTTAATCTCCTTGTCCTCCTCTCTCTCTCTTTCTCTCTTTATTTGCTTTTCTTCCTGTGATACAATAATAATGGCTTTTCCACATTAGATAATCCCTTGGTTTTGCTCTCTTTTTCATAGCAGGATAATCCTGGCCTTTTTCAGTTTATGATTTAAAAGTTGGCCTTCTTTACTTTATAAGATGTGTCTAATTCGTACACCAGATAATATTACATATATATTTGGGTCCAATTATACTGAAATCTCTTTGTTCATCAGTTTACTAGCAGCCTAACTTTATTCAAAACTTATTGGAGATCTCCAAAAATCATCCTAATTATGGAAAAGAGAAAGCTGCTCTCTTGTATCCTTATTTATATTTTTATTCCCCCTCAAGACAAATTCAACATAGATCTGTTTTCAGTAATTCTGTGAGTTAGTTAGGAAGAATTTGGTGATTTTTCAGAACTGAAGGAATATTTAAAAATGAGTCTTCCTGATTTTACTCCAAAAATCAGGTCTTCAATCATTATGCTATTCTGACTTTCCCATAACCAGGGACTTCACAGAATTGGAAATAAGCTAAGCCAATTTCCTGCCAGTCTTTTTTTATAAAAAATAAAACCCTCTCAATGTAAGAGAGACTGCCACTTTGCAGGACAGTATGTTTTAATGACCCATGTTTCCAGAGGTGGGTTCCTACCAGTTCGCACCAGTTCGGTAGAACCGGTTCGTCAAATCTACCAAACCGGTTAGAAGAAGTTCCACCAGTGGACCGGAAAGCAGGCCACACCTACAGAAGAGGTTCCAAAAAATTTTGAAACCCACCACTGACACACACACAGACAGACAGACAGATAGACAGACAGACTCACACAGAGAGAGAAAGAGAAAGAAATGAAGAAAGAAAAAAGAAAAAAGAAAAAAAGAAAAAAGGAAAAAGGAAAAAAGAAAAGAAAGAAAAAGTGAGAGAGATGAAAGAAAAAAAGGAAAAAGGGAAAGAGAGACAAAAGGAAGGAGAGAGAGACAGAGAGAGAGAAAGGAAAACACATGGCCGGCAAGCCACTCCCACCAGGTCACATGGCCAGCAAGCCACTCCCACAAAGGAGGCCACACCCACAGAGTAGGTTCAAAAAAAAATTGAAACCCACCACTGCATGTTTCTTACTTCACCAAGTTGATTCTAGTCTATATTTAAATCATTATATTTTTTTTACTTTTGGACTGAATCTATTGATTTCTGTCTTGCTCTTTGAAGCAATGTAAGGGATGGAATTTAGGTAGAATGATACATAGCTCAAACAACAGATTCAGGGTATAATGAAAGCATAACAAATTGCCAAGGATTCTCATTATTTATTCTTTGGGATTTGAAAATAACATGGACTTGAATGCTATTCTCCCTGTTGGGGAGAGTACTGGTAGCAGAAAAATTTGTTGAGCAAAATGTCTTGGATTGACCAAGCCAAGATTAACCTTCAATTCATGCAGGGCAATGATGCAGCCAAGGTTTTTTCATATGATCAAAGCATAAAAATCTTTTATAGTAAAGGACATTTCAACCATTTGGCTTTGCATTAGAAATTATATCTAGCATGTCTAGATATTAAGTGTTTATGAATTTTCTTCGTCTTGCCAACTTTCCAATGGTCATCATCATGAAATGCAAATGTGCCCCAAACGCATGTAAAACTTCTCTAACGCAGAGATCCCTCAGTAATTCAAGTTATGTAGAAAGTTTAGAAATTGTGGGATTTCTTTTTTTAATCCTGCCCCTGTAATTGGTTTTAATGGTTCTGGTGGATTAATTATGCAAGAGGAAGGAATCGATGTGGTGTATCTAACATACAAAATGCAGGAAATGCCTTGCAGGTCTTCGAGTCTTGACCTGGTGACTAACCTGACAATGAAAGTATCAGACTATTTGTTATTATTTACAGTGTCTCCAACATCGTTTTTCATGAGAATGAAATTCTCATTACCTTACTCTGAGGACTTTCGCTGGTTTTACTCATCTTTGGAACTGTGGTTAAGGTCAGATGTATCCCTTCTTAATTACTTATAAAGCCCTTCATGGTATTGGACCTGGGTACTTGAGAGACCTCCTGCTGCCAATTACCTCCACTAGACCAATTAGATCCCACAGATTAGGCCTCCTCCGAATTCCATCCGCCGGCCAGTGTCGACTGGTGACTACCCGGAGGAGAGCCTTCTCTGTGGCTGCTCCGACCCTCTGGAACGAACTCCCCGTGGAGATTCGAACCCTCACCACCCTCCAGGCCTTCCGCAAAGCCCTTAAAACCTGGCTGTTCCGACAGGCCTGGGGCTAAAGAGCTGTTGCCCCCGTCTCGAATGGTATGACTGTCCTGTGTTTTAAATTATGCATTGTTATGTGTCGTTTTTTTAATTTTTTGTCTGTATCCCCCTTCCCTGGTTTGAGTTGTGAGCTGCCCTGAGTCCCCTTCGGGGGAAAAGGGCAGCATATAAATATAATAAACAACAAACAAACAACAAACAACAACAACAATTGTGGCATCCAAACTTCTGCCTGGCCTTAGGTAGATCAGGACAAAAACAAAATCTTATCCCCTGTGATTTAAATGCAAAGTCATTTTAAATTAAATGTAGTTCACATGGTAATTATTTACATATTTAATCCTTTTCCCAAACTTTTCTTGGTTAAATTTTAACCTTCGATTGAAAGGTCTATGGGGCTTTGAAAGTTGCAGCCAAAGTTTTCAAGGCTGCATAGACAATATTTAGGGCTAGAGATGTGGAATACCCTAATTTTGATGGCCAGCCAGGTTCACTTTTAATGCAATCTTTATCATCACTATCATCCTCTGACCAATCAAACCACACTAATTGTAACTTAATGTGACGCATGAACCAGATTATGTTTGTGTTGATGGTATCTTTCATGGATCTTGCCACATTGTTTGAATATTTTACCTAAATGATTTACTTCATTGAGATGCTATATTGGTAATTACAGATAGAGAACAAATTGTTTTATGAATAATTCTGAGCAGACTACAACTTGCCCAGATCCACTTATTTCCACATCAATTTCTCATCAACGTGCAAAGGTTTTGGAATAGTTATTGGTGTTCAGGTATTTTTCGTAGTGTAAGATGCACCGGAGTATAAGACGCACCAAGGTTTTGAAGAGGCTTTTTTTTAAAAAAAAAAGTAGGTAGGGAGATAGAGGGAGAGAAAGAGAGAGAAATACAGTAGGTAGCTAGGGAGAGAGTAGTTAGGTAGGTAGATAAAGGGAGAGAGAGGGGGGGAGAGACAGACAGATGGTAGGTAGGTAGGTAGGTAGGTAGGTAGGTAGGTAGAGGGATAGAGAGAGAGAAATAGAAAGAGATAGAGAAATACAGTAGATAGGTAGGGAGAGAGAGAGAGAGAGAGAGTAGGTAGGTAATTAGGTAGGTAGATAAAGGGATAAAGAGAGAGAGAGAGAAAGAAAGAGAGAGAAAAAAATACAGTAGGTAGGTAGGGAGAGAGGTGTGTGTAGGTAGGTAGGAACCAGGGGTGGGTTCCTGCCAGTTCTAACCTCTTCTATAGAAGAGGTTCCACAAATCTACAGTGCAGTTTAGAACTGGTTCCAGCTCCCTCCCCCCCCCCCCCCGCCCATCTGCACATCATCAAGATGAAGAGCGAGAGGAGGAATTCTGGGAGTTGAAGTCCACAAGTCTTAAAGCTGTCAGGTTTGAACACCCCTAGGGTTTTCTTCTAAAGGGTTAAGGGTGCAAGGGTCTTGTAACTTGACAGCTTTAAGACATGAACACTTCAATGCCGGAGTTTCTGAGCCAACATTATGGTTGCTAAGCAAGAGCGTTGTTAAGCGAGTTTCACCACATTTTACAAGTTGGCCACCCCCACCCGGTCACATGGCTGCCAAGCCATTCCCACCCAGCCATATGGCTGGCAAGCCACTCCCACAAAGCAAGCCACACCTACAGAAGAGGTTCTAAAAAATTTTGAAACCCACCACTGGTAGGTAGGTAGGTAGGTAGGTAGGTAGGTAGGTAGGTAGGTAGGTAGGTAGGTAGGTAGAAGTGTATATATATGTATGTATGTATGTATATGTATATGTATATGTATATGTATATGTATATGTATATGTATATGTATATGTATATGTATATGTATATGTATATGTATATGTATATGTATATGTATATGTATATGTATATGTATATGTATATGTATATGTATATGTATATGTATATGTATATGTATATGTATATGTATATGTATATGTATATGTATATGTATATGTATATGTATATGTATATGTATATGTATATATTTATTTGTAGGTTTTCACGGGTGTAGGTATGCTGGTCTTGTTGTATTCGGGTCTTTTCTCGTGTAAGATTGAGATTTTCTTGGCAACGTTTCAGCGAGGTCTCACTCGCCATCTTCAGGCTGGTGTTTTCGGCTTAAAGCGTGGTCGGAGCTGCCATCTTTCTATAAATCTTGGTGGGGTGTGTGGAGTGCTGGCTTTGTTTCAGTAAGTGGATTGATTGAATGTGTGGCTCTATCATGATTGGTAGATTGGTGCTGATTGGTGCTGGCTGTGTGTCCGTTGTTGTTTTGTGTTGTAATGGCCTGGGTGGTGGGTGGAGCTCATTTGTTGACTAGGGCTGGTTTCCAGATGTCTGGTAGGTGGGAGGTATCATCACATTTATTCATGTTGTGGGGGTGTTTCTCTATTTCGATAGCTTCCATAATTATTCTCTTGTTGAAGTGTTCAGTTTTGGAGATTAACCTGGTTCCTTCAAAATTAATTTCATATCCTATAGCTTTAAGGTGCTGGAAAAGGGAGGAAGTTTTTTCTTTTTTTCTTACTGCGTTCTTGTGTTCTGCGATGCGTACATTTATTCTCCTGTTCGTTTGTCCTATGTATGTTACAGGGCAGATTTTGCATGGTATTTCGTAGACTCCTTGGTTTTCTAGCTGGATTTTGTCTTTGGGGTTTCTTAAGATGTTGGCTATTTTTTGGTCAATGTTGAAGGCTGTCTTGATATTGTGTTTGTGGAGAATTTTGCTGATTTTATCTGTGGTGCCTTTGATGTAAGGGAGGAGGATGATGCCATTGTCCTGTTCTTGGGGGAAATCTCCCTTTGGATTAGGTTGGTAATTGTTTTTCTTTGGGAATCCATTGGAGATTAATACATTTGTGAGAGTGTGTAATTCAGTTTTCAGGTGGTCTTTGTCAGCTAGGTGCTTGGTTCTGGAGATTAGGGTCTTGGCTACAGAATTGGTCTGTTCAGGGTGGTGATGGGATTGTGCCTTTAAGTAGAGGTTGGTGTGTGTGTTTTTTGTGGTAGATGGTGTATCCTAGGGAGCCATTGGTTTTGTTGTAGATTAGGACATCTAGAAATGGAAGTTGGTTGTTAGCTTCTATTTCCATATTGAATTGTATTTTGAGATGTAGGCTGTTGAGATGTGTGAGGAAGTTGTCCAAGGAAGGTGATGATGCCCAGCTATCTTAAAGTGAGGACTGACACAATGGCTCCTAATCAATGTGATTGCAGTAGGCTAGTTTACACATTCATATCTAATTTTATCTGCAAGGCCAAGCTGTTTATTGGCAATTATGCTGCATAATTTCCTAAAAGTTAGTCTAACATTGGAAAAGAGCTCCATAAGCCATCATACTTGTCCTTCATATCTCTCTAACATTCAACAAATATGGGCAGGAGAAAAGTCCTGCCATGTCCCATTCAGAACACTGAGGACTAGGATATCGTATTTTAAGCACTCTCTAATCCCATACAAACTTCTTTTCAATGACTCTTCCAGGGATGGCCTTCTGCCAGCATTATAACAAAGATCCTCGCTACAAAAAGATCGTCGGAAGAATGCTGAAAGCATTTCAAGCTTTAGGTTGCCTGATGAGTTTGAAAGTGCATTTCCTCCAGTCCCACCTTGACTACTTTCCTGAAAATTTGGGAGCTGTGAGTGAGGAACAAGGTGAACGATTCCACCAAGACATTAAAGAGATGGAAAGGAGATACCAGGGAAAATGGAACATTACAATGATGGCAGACCACTGTTGGATGCTTGAGAGAGACATTTCAGATGCTACTCACAAGTGTAAATGCACCAAGAGGAGCCTCACAAGGAAGAAGACTCAAGTTTAATGTGTGTAGGTGAGCTCATTTCAGTTCAAAAAAGGATTTTCATGAAAATATTGTAATAAAACTTCAATTTTATAAGTCTATTTCCATTTATTTTGAGGTATTGCCTTATTTAACATAGTTACCTAAATTGTCAGGAAACGTGATGTCCTATGACAAAATGGAGGTCATTTTCGGATTCAGTGCACCCAAAAACATAAAGATTACGTGGAATAATCAAAACAGCTCTCAAAAAATAATTATTATTGGAAGTTGCCTTAGAAACAGACTAAATTTGGGGGGCATTATCTCCAACGTTATTACAATTATTTCACATGATTTCCTCCTTATACATATGCTTCAAAGATTGTTTTTTCTAATAGCCAGCAATGATAAATGTTCATTCTTTGATCCCATTGATGAAATCATGTTCTAAGAGTTCTCTTCTGCTATGTACTCAAGGCAAACTTATAACTTTTGCCGGATGAAGCTATAGATTCAGATGTGATACAGAAAAGAAAACCTTGTACCAAGCTATGGGAGAATATTTAAGAAACTTTGATTTTAAAGTCACCAGAGCCAAGGTGGCACAGTGGTTAGGGTGCAGTACTGCAGGCCACTTCAGCTGACTGTTATCTGCAGTTCAGTGGTTCTAATCTCACCGGCTCAAGGTTGACTCAGCCTTCCATCCTTCCCGAGGTGGGTGAAATGAGGACCCAGACTGTGGGGGCGATATGCTGACTCTGTAAACTGCTTAGAGAGGGCTGAAAGCCCTATGAAGCGGTATATAAGTCTAACTGCTATTGCTATTGCTATAGCTATATTTCAACCAAAGGACTTCAAAAGGAAGTTCTAGAGTAACACCTGAGGGAAATAGTCAAAGCAGCCTTTTTTTACCCTGTATGAGTTTCATTCATCAATCCATTGTTCACATAGGTTGCAAGCTAATTTTTAAATGTAAATATTTAAAATTTAACTTATTTCCTTATTTATTTATTTTTTCTCTCTAGACAGATTGAAAAGCATATTTGATTGCCAAATACATATTTAAAGGTACTGTATATTTTGGTACATTTTTGAGGTGATAATTATCTCTTAACATTTTTAATATGAAATCTGAAGCATCAGTCTGCACATTGCCCAAGAGGTTGATCACGTCTGCTGACTAAACAAATCCCTGATTATCCCTAAATGCTGATTTAATAATGTATTTGATTGCATCTATCAAATTCAAACTAAAAATAAGAATGAGGACATTTTCCATACTAGAAGGAATTGTTGATTTCTGCTATTAGCATAGCAAGTTAGGCAGCATTAACTAAGGTTTCTTTGTGTATACATTTAGCACTATATAGAAATGAGGTAGCCCTTGCATTTTTAGTGCCTTTAATCCATATTTTTTAATTTTTGTTATTGTGTATGCAGCAGTTTGTAAACATTTTCTCCCTTTGCATATACACTAGAATGCTATAAATTAACTGGGAATAACCCTTCATGCATCTAATGAAGTATAAGGCTCAGTCTTCCTAGGATGAGAGTGATCAGCAGACTAATACGGGAAACTTTCTGAAAAGTGTCAGGTGAAATTATAATAAAAATGCATATATTTTAATATCTTACTAGCCTACTACACACTTGGATTGCTGCTGTACAGTCAACAAGTGATTGGCTCTGAAGGTTGGAAGATAGAGAAAAGGCAATGTGTCATTCTGAAAATGATAGATAGATAGATAGATAGATAGATAGATAGATAGATAGATAGATAGATAGATAGATAGATAGATATAGAGATAGAGATAGAGATAGAGATAGAGATAGAGATAGAGATAGAGATAGAGATAGAGATAGAGATAGAGATAGAGATAGAGATAGAGATAGAGATAGAGATAGAGATAGAGATAGAGATAGAGATAGAGATAGAGATAGAGATAGAGATAGAGATAGATACATAGATAGATAGAGATAGAGATAAATAGAGATAGAGATAGATACATAGATAGATATAGAGATAGATAGATAGATAGATAGATAGAGAGAGAGAGAGAGAGAGAGAGAGAGAGAGAGAGAGAGAGAGATTAGATTAGATTAGATTAGATTAGATTAGATTAGATTAGATTAGATTAATAGGTAGGTAGGTAGGTAGGTAGGTAGATGATAGATAGATAGATAGATAGATAGATAGATAGATAGATAGATAGATAGATAGATAGATAGATAGAGATAGACACACATATATATATAGATGATATAGATATAGATATAGATACAGATACAGATACAGATACAGATACAGATACAGATACAGATACAGATACAGATACAGATACAGATACAGATACAGATACAGATACAGATACAGATACAGATACAGATATAGATAGATATAGATAGATGCCATAATCTTTTCACCTAGGCAAAATGATTTCTGCTTTGCTCTTATATTTTGGATCAGTTTCCGGAATATTCTGCTGAACATACTATAACACAGCATTATTCTTCTCAAACCAGATGTGCATTCTAGGGCTAATTGGTTTCACATGTCGTGATTTTCTAAAGCCTTTGTCAGCTAATCATTTTCCTTTCTAGTTTTCCTTAGTCGTAAACTTTTCCTTGAATTGCCTGTGTGTGCATCTTTGCATTTCTATCATTTCCCTCTCATAGCTAGGACTAAGAATGCACTATGACTGTGTAGCAGTGATAGGTTATGACCGGTACACCCCAGTATGGGCATACCGGTGCCTAACGGGAGCACTGGGTACCACCCGCCTGCTCGCTGTCCTTATCTGTATTTGAGGTCTTCGGGGCTTCTGTGCACGGAGCGTACGGCGCCTGCACGATGCTCCACCAAGCAGCTGGAGCGTTGTAGAGGCATTGTGGAGCATCACAGATGGTAAGTACACATGCGAGCGATGCGCACATTCATGTGGTGGACATCGGGCCCCCGTTGCACCGTACCCGTTGCAATGCGACCCGGAACCCATCACTGCTGTATAACAATACAAGAAATACCTAGTTGTATTTTTTAGTTTTCTGCTCCCATTATTTCTTTTTTAAAAATGTGCTTTGGACTTTTTAAACTGTGTCTTCTCTCCTCATTTAATTTGTACAAGACAATTGACTGCAGCAAAATATCTACAGCAATAGATATAACCATAACATTGAGAATAATAAATGAAACTGGCCCAAAATAAGTATTTTTAAGTTCCAATGACATTAGTGAGGGATAAAAGTTCAGAGTTAATAGTCTCCTACTTTACAACCAATATGAATGACACTTGTTGCCTTCAACACTTCTTGGCCTTCAAAATTTTTTGTAGATTTTTGTAGATTTTATTTAGCATTTATAGGCCGCCCTTTTCCCTGAGGGGACTCAGGGCGGCTTACAATAGTAAGGGAAGGGGAGTGAAAGACAAAATACAGAAAAAAAATGTGAAATAACTAAAAGGTACTAAAACACAACATTCACTCAGCATTCGGGAGGGGCAAGAAAATTTATCCCCAGGCCTGACGGGCTAGCCAGATCTTGAGGGCTGTACGGAAGGCCTGGACTGTGGTCAGGGTACGAATCTCCACGGGGAGATTGTTCCATAGCGTCGGAGCAGCAACTGAGAAGGCTCTCCTCCGGGTGGTCGCCAGTCGGCACTGACTGGCGGATGGAATACGGAGGAGGCCCGCTCTATGCGATCTGATGGGACGCAGGGAGGTTATTGGCAGAAGGCGGTCTCTCAGATAGTCAGATCCACTACCATGGAGCGCTTTATGGGTTGTAAGTAAGACCTTGAATTGCACCCGGAGATCTACAGGCAGCCAGCGCAGCTCGCGGAGGATAGGTGTTATGTGGGCGAACCGAGGTGCGCCCACAATCACTCACGCGGCCGCGTTCTGTACTAGCTGAAGTCTCCGGGTGCTCTTCAAGGGCAGCCCCATGTAGAGCACATTGCAGTATTCCAGCTTAGAGATCACAAGGGCTCGAGTGACTGTCGTGAGAGCCTCCCGATTCAGGTAGGGCCGCAACTGGCGCACCAGGCGAACCTGGGCAAATGCCCCCCTGGTCACAGCTGATAGATGGTGATCAAAACTCAGCTGTGGATCCAGGAGGACTCCCAAGTTGCGGACCCTATCTGAGGGGTATAAGTTTTGTCCCCCCAGCCTGATTGATGGTACGGTGGTCAAATTATTGGGAGGAAAACACAACAGCCACTCGGTCTTGTCTGGGTTGAGCACCAGTTTGTTTGCTCTCATCCAGTCTTTAACAGCTTCCAGACCCTGGTTCATCACGTCCACCGCTTCATTGAGTTGGCACGGGGCGGACAGATACAATTGTGTATCGTCCGCATATTGGTGATACTTTATCCCGTGCCTCCGAATGATCTCGCCCAGCGGTTTCATGTATATGTTAAATAGGAGGGGGGACAAGACCGACCCCTGTGGCACCCCATATGTTAGGGGCCTCGGGGACGATCTCTGCCCACCCACCAACACCGACTGCGACCTGTCCGAGAGGTAGGAGGAGAACCACTGCAGAACAGTGCCGCCCACTCCCACCTCCCGCAGTCGTCGCAGAAGGATACCATGGTCGATGGTATCGAAAGCCGCTGAGAGGTCGAGGAGATATACATTATTTTTCTCAAACCAGATGTGCAAATCTTCCTTCTTCCAGTATTGCTGTGGTTATTAAATGCAAAATCAAGTTAATCTCTACAACTGTACAATCAGTAATTATACCTAACAAAAATAACTGAGGGGTAAACTTTATCCTTTTTTAAAGAACATTTTGCATAATCCACCATATTTTTATCCAAAATGCTTTAACCTTTTTGAATACTTCCTACTTCTGACCTTCTGAAAAACCAAACCATTCCAGAGGCCCTATGGTGAGTGGGATTACTGCTCTGGAGAAGTTATTGGTTTATGCATTTTCTATATAATTTAAAAATTATTTACCCTGTTTTCCATTATAGATGTTTTGCTGAATTTTATTATATCTGTACAATCCCAGTTGATTGAGGCATAGAATAAATAAATTAAACATATTAATAGTCAATATTTACATTTATTTTTGTTCCTGGATTTCTGTATAATCAACCATTAAGATACTCAAAGTTTGACTTGATAGAAGTCAAAGCATACGATTAAAAATATGAATACAATTCAAATCAAAATCATCAACTGAAATAATTAACAATGAAAAGAGATGCACAGCACTCTTTTTTTTTTCTATTTTCCCAAATACGGGGAGATTGGAAGTTACGCACACTTCCTTAAGCCCTTTTCTAAGTACCCAACAGTCAGGCTTCTGGCAAATGGGCATTTTCAGAAGATACTTTCCTGCCAATATAAATAACACGACCTGTTAACAGTTGGAGAGGTAGTTGTGCAGATAATCAGGTCCTAACAGTTTTAAAAATGAACACAAGGCACCTTCGGTTATGCCCAGGGGCCAACCATTAGTCTTTGCTGATCCTTCAGTTCAGGCATCATAAGATGCATGCACTTTGCCCCAAGCAGCCTCTGCTACAGTTTTGTACAATTTGGAATTTAAGGGGTCCTTGGTGCTCTCTGAGCTCGGTTGTTTTCTTGCAGATTTTTCATTACCCAAACTACTACCTCAGTGCTAGTAATTTGGAATCTCCAGTTATTTTTCAATGTGGTCCACATAAACCACACCATAGTAGCTGAAATGGATTGAAACTAAGGCTGTTATTAATTTGAGCAGCCTAGTAAATGTTGCAATTAATGCCTTATCTATAATTCTATAAATCATCTCTGAGTTATAGCTGCCACCTACAAAGACTGTGAGAACTGGGGTCAAGAAGATTGCAGAACTGCAAAATGGCTCTTTCTGGGATAAGGGAACCAAATCCAGAACAAGCTTCACCTCAATCCTAGAATCCTTTTGTTTCATTGTTAACGGTCTTTCTGCCTTATCTGGATTTAATTTCAGTGTATTTTTCCTTATATAATTTACTATTAATATTAGACACATTTAGAGATACTAATCATGGATTTAGAGTTAGAAGGAAGGGACCATTAGGGTTTCAACAGTTTCTCCAACCTACAAGATGTATCCCTATACCAGTGGTGGGTTTCAAAAATTGTTCGAACACACTCTGTGGGTGTGGCCTCCTTTGTGGGAGTGGCTTGCCATCCATGTGACCGGATGAGAGTGGCTTGTCGCCCATGTGACTGGATAGGAAGATGCCGACGACACTTGTCAGAACCACCTTAAATTACCTCACAGACAGCACTGGCATGCATAAGAATATGATGTAAACTTGTTTTTTAAAAGGCATCTTTGGTTTGCGTTAAAACAACTTCAACGCACGCAATGTTCTGATTGCACCACAAACGCAGTAGTCATCCTTACCTTTCACAGAGGCACTGAGTTTTATAAATATGAGCTTGATAGTGTGGAATAATCATAGCCAAGGACCAGGGGTGGGTTTCAAAAATTTTTGGAACCTCTTCTGTAGGTGTGGCCTGCTTTCCGGGTCCACTGGTGGAACCTCTTCTAACCAGTTCGGTAGATTTGATGAACCGGTTCTACCGAATAGGTGTGAACTGGTAGGAACCCACCTCTGCCCTATACTGTCCCAACCCTCGATAATCAGCAGCAGACCTTCAATATTGTCAGACTGTTGAATGGAGCTTCCAGTTAGTGATATGGATTCCTACAACTACAGCCATACCAAGCCCCTCTCTTCATTGTTAAGCTACTGCATCACATGAATTCTGGTGGACACAGCATGGAAAGGCAGAATGCATCCTCCCTCTGAGCAAGGTGTTTGCAATGTATGCCAAGTCAACATTTTCCAAAAGGATAAATTCAAGGTAATAAATGTTTTATGAGCATCTGACCTGGCATTAAAAGCTAAGTCTTTTAAGCTGTAAGATAAGCCACTGTTTTTTTTTAAACTTCTGTCAAGCACAGGAAATCAAGAATCAAAGTGGTTCAAATGAATACAACTTTATTGCATGCTAAGGACTCTCTGTAAGAATCTGAACCACTAACAGTCAAAGCAAATTGACAATGGTAGATAAGAGTAAACAGAATTCAATTCAGGGCTGGGCTTAGATGTCTTATTTTTTATTTATTTTATTTGTATGCCGCCCTTTTCCGGGAGGGACTCAGGGCAGCGAACAACTCAAGGGGGGAAAGGGAACATAGAACACAATACAAGTAATTAAAATAACCAAGAATCACACAGCCACACAGGTCAAGATCAACCCCAGGCCTGCCGGCACAGCCAGGTTTTAACGGCTTTCTGGAAGGCCTGGAGAGAGGTGAGGGTCCGAATCTCTGCGGGGAGTTCGTTCCAAAGGGCCGGAGCTGCCACAGAGAAGGCCCTCCCCCGGGTAGTAGCCAGATGGCATTGGCTGGTGGACGGAACCCAGAGGAGGCCGACCCTGTGTGATCTAATGGGTCTTTGGGAGGTAATTGGCAGCAGGCAGTCTCTCAAGTACCCAGGTCCAATACCATGAAGGGCTTTATAAGTTACGACTAGCACTTTGAAGCGTATCCGGAGACCGATCGGTAACCAGTGCAGCTCCCGGAGGATAGGTGTAGCATGGGTGTACCGAGGTGCACCCACAATCACTCGCACGGCTGCATTCTGGACGAGTTGAAGTCTCCGAATACTCTTCAAGGGCTGCCCCATGTAGAGCGTGTCTTGTGGGCATGAAGAGATTTGAGATGGATGACACACTTGACCCTTCCCTTAGGATCAACCTGGCCATGTCCTACAACTTCATTGGTTAGACTGTAACCTGAAAACCCACCAAACTGCTCTCCTTTCCTAAGAAGGGCCAACTCCAAGTTCCCACCATCTCTCTTACCTTTAGCGCTATTTTATTATTTGCTCCCAAGGCAAATTCTATTCCATGCTCTCTGGAAAGGGAGAATTTTTTCCCCCACTGCCTAAAGCTATACTTTAAAATCATTTAATGAAGATGAATGGAATAATCAGAATAGCAATAGCAGTAGCAGTTAGACTTATATGCCGCTTCATAGGGCTTTCAGCCCTCTCTAAGCGGTTTACAGAGTCAGCATATCCGGCTCCTCATTTTATCCACCTCGGAAGGATGGAAGGCTGAGTCAACCTTGAGCCTGGTGAGATTTGAACAGCCGAACTGCAGAACTGCAGTCAGCTGAAGTAGCCTGCAGTGCTGCATTTAACCACTGCGCCACCTCGGCTCTCTAATTAACAACAATTTCATCACATAACTCCACAAAGGTTATCAATTTCATACTTTTAAACAGAAAATGAATTCACGAAGGACAAAGCTATTGGAGGAATGATACTTCTCAATACAATTCCTGAATAACATGAACCAGAGGATGCTATTGTGCTCACCTGTACTTCTGAGCTCCCTATTATTAGGCCATCACAAAAGCAGAATGCAACTCCATTCTTGTTCCAATAGCAATAGCAATAGCAATAGCAGTAGACTTATATACCGCTTCATAGGGCTTTCAGCCCTCTCTAAGCGGTTTACAGAGAGTCAGCATATTGCCCCCAACAATCTGGGTCCTCATTTTACCCACCTCGGAAGGATGGAAGGCTGAGTCAACCCTGAGCCGGTGAGATTTGAACCGCTGAACTGCTGATCTAGCAGTAGCCTGCAGTGCTGCATTTAACCACTGCGCCACCTTGGCTCTTGCGCCAACAAGGATCACGATATATTCTTCCAATGGTTTAGAGAGCAGAGTGCATATTATCCAGGCAAATGTCTCAAATTTAGTTCTTAGCATTATCAAGTAATGCAGGCTTCGAAAAGATTTTTTACAAGATGTCTCTCGTTCTGCTTCCAAGAAGCTGAACTAGATGAATCATGGGATGAAGTAGTTTCCCCATAGTTTCATAAAGAGGAAAAGGTAATGAAAGTGGGATAAATCAAGAATAGAAATGAGTATGATCTTTCAGCAGTGGGGAGCAGGGAGGGAGAAAGGAGCAGCTGCAGAGGTCATTTTGTTTTCCTTTGAAGACTATAGGCATAATTTTAAATGCTAAAATCAAAAGGGTTATGAACCCCACTGGGAAATGACCTCTTTCAAAAGGAGATTTCTTTAAGCATGGCTTGCTGAGCATTACATAGGCCTTGGAAATGGCCAGAAACCTCTTTTGATGCATTTTTACCACCTTGTACTCTCTTCTTTTTCTGTAATTGTCTTTTTTTCTACTATTACTTTTTTGTTTATTTCTTTTATAATACTTCCCTGAGCATATTGCTATAATTTTCCTCTTTTCTTTATCTCCGTGTTCGTACAAGCTGCCTTGAATAAAGAAGTCATTATCAGCAAGCCCACAATGAGACCAGACACCCACTTTCAAGATGTTGTGTGGATGATATATTGATCAGTCCTCCATGAGTAATCATGTTCTAATGAAAAGAGTTTACAAGGGCTAATGTATCTTTCCATGCAAACCACAAACGAAGCTTTCACTGGTACAAAAGATCTGGTTGTGTGAATTATAATTACTCTATATAACAGTAAAAGCCGGGAATGGTTTTACTTATTTACTGTGCTGGTTGATGGCCTTTGTGCTGATTTTTTAAAAAAACAAACTAGTTTTCAGATTGGTTTTTCCACGCTGAGAATTAACTTTGAAACGGCCATTGCTCCCAGTAGGACATCGGAATTGCAAACAACGAGGAGCAGTCATCATCCTACACTCTCATAGTCTCCTTCCCAATGTCAACTCAGCAGAAAGTCTGACGTGATGTCATCCTGTTGTGTGCTGCCTCATTTTTACCAGATTTCAGTGATGCCTAAAGGTAAGTTAAGTCACAGTGCAGCATCACCCAGGGCATTAACCCAAATCTTGTGAGAAACAACTGGGAGGAAAGCAAAGAAAAAAATGATAACTAAATGACATGTTCTACTCCATTACTAACTAACTTTCCCTATGCTAATTTTTCTACATCTAGCAATAGCAATAGCAGTTAGACTTATATACCGCTTCATAGGGCTTTCAGCCCTCTCTAAGCGGTTTATAGAGTCAGCATATTGTCCCCAACAATCTGGGCCCTCATTTTACCCACCTCGGAAGGATGGAAGGCTGTCAACCTTGAGCCAGTGAGATTTGAACCGCCGAACTGCAGATAGCAGTCAGCTGAAGTAGCCTGCAGTGCTGCACCCTAACCACTGTGCCACCTTGGCTCTGATCATTGTTTATGTGCAACCAAAAAGGAAACTAAACATATGTCATTTTCCACTGCAGAATTATACAGAAATCATGAAACTAACACCTGCTTAGTTTATCAAGGCTTACATTTGATGAGAGATACACACAGTAGGCTTAAGTTTGTCGTCTTGGCTTTGGAAATGTAATTCCAGGCCAGTGGTGGGATTCAGCCAGTTCGCACCTATTCGGGAGAACCGGTTGGTAACTTTCTGAGCACTTCAGAAAAATTGTTGTTGGAAGAAATCTCCTTTTGTTTTTTTTTTTCACTTTACAGGGCTAATCCTGTAAGGAAGGCAGGAAGGAAACATTCTAGTGTTGTTTCTAGCCTAATCTTTACTGACCTGCTTACAGAAACTGCCTCTCCGGTTATCCCTTATTACATTGTAACAGCTAAGGAGAAGCATCCATTGACCTGAGTGACCTTGAGTTGGCCATGCCCACACAGTCACATGGCCACCGAGCCCTACCTACCCAGATGGTCATTAGGGCAGAGAACCGGTTGTTACATTATTTGAATCCCACCACTGCTCCAGGCCAACTTGTTTAATTCCTCCAATAAAAATACAAATATTTGGGGTGCAATAACTCTGACAAACTGTTAAAGGACAGGAAAAAGTTAAACAGTTAACTATGGCTCTTTGCTGACCTCTCGTAGTCACTTGGAATTCTGCAGCCTAAATCTCCCTGAGTTCTTATCAGATAAATGGGATGAGACAAATATCATAACCCAAACTATTTTCAGTTTACAACCAATATTTCTTTGCATACTTTGTGGTAGAGATGTTCTGATTCTCTTTCAGTCAGCAATGAACTAGCGAGGAAGCTCATCTTTCATTGATAACATAAAAGTTGTAACCTTATATAATTATATAATATCTCTTGAAAGTTTATCAACTTTCTGAGAATCAACCATTACATGTATTTGTTATTAGATTTTTGTCCTACCTACTTGTCTCTATAAACTATTCATGTTTCAAATGCATATTTCCCATATTTTGATGATATTTCTTTGTTGCCTTTAAATGTGCATTGGTTTTGTATCTGTGGGTCGCATGCATTTATCAGACTTCTCCAATCTGGTCTCCAAATTATGGATTTGACAACATTTTCCAAACTTTCTCTGCAGCATAAATAGTAGAGGGAGCCAAGTTGATAAAGACTGTAGCAGTCAGACATAAGCTGGCTATCAGATTTGCTAACTAATTATCGTAATATCTTAAGAATGGAAATTTAAGTTAGTTGGGGAATGTGCTTCAGCTTACAAAAAAGGAGCCAGGAGTTGTAGTAGGTAGGACCAGATCATAGTAGGCATTAGGGCTAGAGTTAGGGTTAAAATTAGGGTTAGAATCCTGTCAACCGGTCAATAACAATAACATGAATGACCCATTCAAAACAGGAAAGTCTAAATATCTACATACCTAAAATTCTCCTAAAGAGTCATGATTTTATGATCCATTGGAAACCCAATAGGGTGGAACAATCCAGAGGACCAGGGACTAGCAGTTCCAGAGAAAAGGAGGCATCAGACATTGGTAGAAAGACTCAACCATACGGGCCCTGAAAGTGGCATTTCATTGGAGACGAGACATGCCCTCTGTTCTATACTGTCAGATGAACATATTCAATCAGTAGAAAGTGACCTTGTAGGAAACCTTTTCTTGACTTTAATGCTAAGTTTGTCTAATAAAAGGATTTTTTTATTTATTTGTTGTTTAACAATAAACTTCCCTAACCCTTATCAGACTTTGAACTGCCAACAAAACACGCACAAAATTACAAAAGCAAAATTCAAGACCACTAAAAGCATCTTTGAGCACCTACACTCAAAAAGGTCACAGGTAAATTGGAATATTATGGATATTACTTGTTTGCAAAATGCAAGAAGATCTGGGAGCACACCTACCTCCCGGGGACGTCAGCCTTATAAGGTAGACCAGACTAAGAAATCAATGCCAGCTAAGTCTAAAACTACTTTTATTGGAACAGCTAGAGTAACAGAATCTTGTAAGTCTGAATGTGCTTCCTCCTTCCCCCATCTCTTCTTTAGTTTTAATTGGGGAGGTATCTGTCCTAAGAGCTCCTAAGAGCTGAGGTGGCGCAGTGGTTAAATTCAGCACTGCAGTTCAGCAGTTTGGCTGTTCAAATCCCACCAGGCTCAAGGTTGACTCAGCCTTCCATCCTTCCGAGGTGCGTAAAATGAGGACCCAGATTGTTGTTGGGGGCAATATGCTGACTCTGTAAACCGCTTAGAGAGGGCTGAAAACCCTATGAAGCGGTATATAAGCCTAACTATTGCTACTATTGCTGTCTAATACATTTACTCAAATTAGTTCCCTGAACTGATCTGATAATTCTCTTTGTATTGGCTCTTCTTCCTGTCCTTCAAGGCCATTCCCTAGGCTTCTACAGGGGAAAACTGTTCCATAGATGGGAAGTTATTATACAGGAGCCTTCACACTAACTCACAATTCACATACCTTCCCAAAACAGTGGAATTCTCAACAGGCTTTTTCTAGATAGATGAACCAGATAGATATATTGAATTCTGGTAATACGTTACTTGATAGAGGACTCTTATTCAGCCAGTAACACTCTTTTCTTCATTGTTCTCATCCTTGTTATTCATATGTTGTGATTTAAATGCTGTAAATTAAGGTATACAGGATAAATGTGGCTTAGCCACTGAGGTGAGCAATGCTTTTGATAGGAGGCAACAGAAACAAATTAAAAGGGAAGGTATTAAATATATATTTTGGATATTACGGATATCAGTATAGGGCAAGTGTTTTCGTCAAATCATCTCATGAGATTGCAAAGACTAGGCCTTTTTTTCTAAATTAATTTTTAATAATGTGTAATAATCTGAGTGGCACCAAGTCTGAGCAGATTAGAATTCTTTTTTGATGGAAAAAGAAATATTTGTGCAGAGTTTTTATGAGCAAAGTTGACCCGAGGCTTCACAAAGCTGATTGAGAAAATATAGTCAATGCAGTTCTTTAACCCCTTCCTTGCTTCATTTTCTCCATGTTTCAGAATTCTAGTCATATGTGCACACTAGATGTTTAAGAAAAATATAGACACAAAGACAATGATTAATTGTTTTCTATATGATTCTAAGAAATTAGTCTATGACTAGTAATTCTGTATGAATATTTGTTGACTAATTTTGTATGTTTTCCCCACAGGACAAAGCAGAGATATCCTCTAGTTCAGTGGCCCAGTTTGGATAGACTCTTGCTACAGGGCAGAGGTGGGTTCCTACTGGTTCGCACCAGTTCGGTAGAACTAGTTCGTCAAATCTACCAAACCGGTTAGAAGAGGTTCCACCAGTGGACCCGGAAAGCAGGCCATGCCTACAGAAGAGGTTCCAAAATTTTTTGAAACCCACCACTGCTACAGGGCCTTTCTTAGAAAAATGACCTCTAGGCTGGAATACTGCAACGTGCTCTACATGGGGCTGCCCTTGAAGAGCATCCGGCGACTTCAGCTAGTCCAGAATGCGGCCGCGTGAGTGATTGTGGGCGCACCGCGGTTCGCCCACATAACACCTATCCTCCGTGAGCTGCGCTGGCTACCTGTTGATCTCCGGGTGCGCTTCAAGGTGCTACTTACCACTCATAAAGCCCTCCATGGTAGTGGATCTGAGTACTTGAGAGACCGCCTCCTGCCAATTACCTCCCTACGACCTATTAGATCGCACAGATTAGGCCTCCTCCGAGTTCCATCCACCAGTCAGTGTCGACTGGCAACTACGCGGAGGAGAGCCTTTTCAGTAGTAGCTCCGACCCTTTGGAACGATCTCCCCGTGGAGATTCGCACCCTCACCACCGTCCAGACCTTCCGCACAGCCCTCAAGACCTGGCTATCCCGTCAGGCCTGGGGATAAAGATTCTAATCCGTCCCCACCCGAATGATGAATGAATGTTGTGTTCTATTTTTACTTATGTATTGTCTCATGTCTTGTCTTGTATTCCCCTCCCCACAAACTGTAAGCCGCCCTGAGTCCCCTCAGGGAAAAGGGCGGCCTATAAATAATAAACTAAACTAAACTAAACTAAAATGAGTTTTTGTAAAAATAATAATCTATAAATGGGATGTATTGGTTATTTCCTGTATTATTGCTGTGACATCTCTTTCCTAATTGTAGAAGAAATTAGCATCTCCGTTTAAAAATTAAATGAATACAAAAGGAGACATTCACTAACAGAATATATAATTCATCACATCATTAACAATCGTTTTAAGAATTAGCAACTCACCAAAGATCTTACCTTTTATTTATGCAAGGACATCTGATTGTTAGGCAGATTGAGAAGTTATCAAGACCATGAGGAACCTGAAGCTACTTCTGTTTAAAAGTTGTGGCCTGCTATATTTGAATATGTGGAATGATCCACGCTGCTTAAATTTTACTAGAAGGGAAAGTTTGGGGAGATTATTTTTGAGCTAGATTGTATACCGATGTCTATATAAATTTGTCTAAATGTTTATCTGAATATAAGGTTAAGGAAGAGGAACTGGAGAGTCTACAGCAGGTTGGGGTAAATAACAAAGAAGCAAGAGACGAGAATAAAATACATATAGAATGACTTACACTATTTAAACATAAATAAAGATGGGGGGCTGAGCTTAATACAAAGAGTTTTTTCTTTTTTCTTTTTTTCTTTTCTTTTTTTTCTTTCTTTTCCTTTATATAATTTGTATTTTTCTATCTATTTTTTTTTTAATATATTACTTTTATTTTTAATCCATACGATCATAAGATACTTTAGATAGAGGGCAGTGCCAGGTGTGGGCCCTGGGAAGTCGGGAGGATTAGGGATGGGGATTTATGGGGGGTGGGTGGGTGGGTGTTAATATAGTCTCAATAAGAAAAAGAATGCACTTGTATACGGTTGTTCTTTTTTTTTTTCCTCTTTTCTTTCTTTATTTTTTTTTTCCTTGGTTTATTTTATTTTTTATCATATTATATAAATAAACAATAGTTGAATAAAGGAATACACCAAGGAGGGAGGTAGAGGGAAAGAAGAGGGAGGAGTAAGGAAGGAGTAAGGGGAATGTAAGGAGGGCGTGCTGGGAGTAAGGGGAGAAGGAAGGTTTGAGGGGGAAGGGAAGTAGGATGGGAGTGTTAGAGGGAGGAAAGGAAAGTTGGAGGGGGAAGATGGGGTGTATGGAGGATGGAAGTGTCAGGTGGGGTTGTGAATGATGAGTTGTGTTTTCTTTTTTATTTTGTTTTATTTCTTTTCTTATAGCAAATATCCAGTATATAAGTGACTGTAAAATGGAATGTGAAAATGAATAAAATATATTTGAAAATCAAAAGTTGTGGCCTGCAATCTCTGTTGTGTGGTTTTAAGGACTTGTAGTCTTAGGGCTTATTAGGGCTATTTCATTGCTTAAAATGGAAGATATTGTCTGATTGGTGCTGAATAAAACACACTGTCAGGCCTGCAATTATATTCCTTTTAGAATTTTGGCCTGCCACACTTTCTCTTATTTCATCATGCTGTTTCATTAGTATCGTTGATGGGAGGGGGGAATAGACAGGAGTAGGATTGTGGAATGTATTGTTGTCATTCTTTACTAGAAGCCAAGGTCATCTTTTGTCTCCGCACTTTTACACCTGACCGGAAGCAGCTGGGTGGAGACGCCAGCGTGGAAGAAGAAGATTGGACCATGTGATGGATTGTGGGTGTGGGGACAAGATCATGAACTTTTAACTGGGTGGGATTCTGATGTAATTTCCAGAATTGGGATTAACACAGATGTGCCTAAGATGTCTGCTTTATTAAATTGGAACTTTAAGGATCGTTTTGCCTTGGACTCTGATTTAATTCTACATGATACTTGGAACGCTGACACACACTTGCCTCAGATCTAAGCAAGGAACAAAAGCTCATGAGCTGTTGTGAACCCTATGCGGTTTAGAGCCCTCCTCACACGCAGCGGAGATCAGAGATATTCAATTTCAGCCTCTTTAATTATCAAATAGAGTGACATCTCCACATTGTCCCTGACTGCACAATATCAGAGTCAAAATAAGAAAACGCAGTTCCACAAGAAAATCCATTCTCTTTGGTAAGGCAATTCATGTAGCTACTGTGGAATGGATATACTGGAAAGGATGTCAACATGTTGGCAAAACGAGAAAGGCAGAATGTAACAAAATGGAATCTTTCTCTGAGCTATATATGCAATTGAATGACCACTAGAAGAGATAGTCAGACTTTGCTAAGTCTTTTCCTCGTCCTTGTTGCATATTTCCATTAACCTGTGGCAACCCACCAGCCTGCAATCTCAGCAGATATTCACTTTGTAAGTGTTCCTCATCTGGTCGAATATCTTGGGCAGGGGCAGGAATTGGCCTCAAAACTTTCCCTGGTTTTCTGCCGTTAATGCTACTATTAATGATTTAATTGTTTTCCTGTTCCTTAAGGAGGATTGTACAAAGACTGTGCTGCATAAAAAGTAAAATGACCAAGGGGATTGAACCTAAGCAAGTAATACAGAGGTGGGTTCCTACCAGTTCGCACCTATTCGGTAGAATGGGTTCGTCAAATCTCGTCAAACCGGTTAGAAGAGGTTCCACCAGTGGACCCGGAAAGCAGGCCACACCTACAGAAGAGGTTCCAAAAATTTTTGAAACCCACCACTGGCAAGGATCTTGTAACTTGACAGCTTTAAGACTTGCATGCTTCAATGCCAGAGTTTCTGAATAGCTACTTGGACCGACCTAAGTACTAATTCATAATTTCATATCCGGTCACATGGGCGGCAAGCCACTCCCATCTGGTCACATGGGTGGCAAGCCACTCCCACAAAGGAGGCCACACCCACAGAGTAGGTTCCAACAATTTTTGAAACCCACCACTGAGGTAATACTATTAAATCTCAAAGAAAAATTCAGGCAGGAAAGTTATAACATTAGCAGCAATGACTTCCTCAAACAGCACTTCTGAACTTAGACCTAATATCAACATCCTCAATACATTTTAATTAAAGTAATTAAATATCTAGAATAATTAAAGACTAAATAACTAAAGAAACTATTCCCCAAAGAAAATAAAAGTTATGGAAACTCTAACATTATTAGCAATTGATGCTTATTTGCAGTTTGTAGATTTTTGCAAATCAACCTTATACACAGACAGCTACTCAATTGTCCTTTAAATACCCTTATACTTGCCTGTGTGATGTTCACTAATTTTATTTTGTATATCTGTATTAATGGGAAATCACGGGTCCTTTTCGAAAGGATCAGTTGAGAACACACCAAGAATTAATAAGGTATAGAGCAGAAACTTCAGTTTAAACATTAGCATTCTGAACTGGATGATGATGATGATGATGATGATGATGATGATGATGATGATGATGATGATGATGATGATGATGATGTATGATACTATCCATTCAATTTGTATTTGATTTTTGGTGATTCTGTGAAACAGCTCTCCACATTTTCTGATCTTGTACAGTGTATTTCCATTGTTTTATGCTCCAGCTGATGTTGGTTTGATGCTCTCTAGCCACCATGAATTTTCGCGACCTTGTTTCCTTTTACAGCTTTTCTCATTAAAGGTGTTCTCAAGTTTGAAAGGAACTCATGTCCAAGTTCATTTTAAAGGCTACAGGCAGTCAGCAAGTTAGCAAAAAGACTAAACAAGCACATATAGACCAACAGGAAGCAAGAATGTTGGAGTGTATGAAAGTATGATTACCAACCCTTACCCCTAACTATCCTTGAGTCCTTTCATATAAAAAAAACAATTGAAATGACTCAACCACAGATTAGGATGAGGAACACATAACCACACCTCTCACATAATATACTTTCATGGAAGGAGGAGGAAGAGGAAGAAGAGGAAGAGGGAGGAAGAGGAGGCACACTGAAGTTAGTCTACCATGAAGGTTTACTCAGTACTAGAGAAACTAAAAGGGACATGGCAAGGAAAAGTATTACACAGCCACAGAGGTCGGTTCCTACCGGTTCGCACCTATTCGGTAGAACCGGTTCGTCAAATCTACCGAACCGGTTAGAAGAGGTCCCACCAGTGGACCCGGAAAGCAGGCCACACCTACAGAAGAGGTTCCAAAAAATTTTGAAACCCACCACTGGTCCTTGGATATAATTATTCTACACTATCATGCTCATATTTATAAAACTCAGTGCCTCTGTGAAAGGTAAGGATGACTACTGCGTTTGTGGTGCAATCAGAACATTGCGTGTGTTGAAGTTGTTTTAATGCAAACCAAAGATGCCTTTTAAAAAACAAGTTTGCATCATATTCTTATGCATGCCAGTGCTGTGTGTGAGGTAATTTAAGGTGGTTCTGACAAGTGTCGTCGGCATCTTCATATCCGGTCACATGGGCGGCAAGCCACTCCCATCCGGTCACATGGGCAGCAAGCCACTCCCACAAAGGAGGCCACACCCACAGAGTAGGTTCAAACAATTTTTGAAGCCCACCACTGCACAGCCAGTATATTTTTAGAAATAGCAGGCAAACCAGATTACAAGGCTTGTCAGTGGCCAAGAGCAGGAAAATTAAAGAAAGAGGCAGAGCCGAAAATTCTGGCTACACGGAGCAAGCCAAATACTGAAAGAGGACTGGATAGAGGATTCTTGGCTGATCCTCTCCCACAGCATTTTTTTTTAAACAAAGGGATTGGCAGAAATCTAGGGGCCCAGGAAAGAAAGATGAGATGGTGGTGAATATTGCCACTCTAGTTATAAGCGGAATGATAAGTAAGTTTATCTTAATGTACTTTCCCCCAGTGACCCGACAAATGCGCACCTTACAAATGCGCACCAACAAAACCGCGGTGACAAAACCGCAATGTCAAAAGTTTGCCCACTAAACCGCGGTGACAAAACCACGCCCACAAAAGCGTGATTAGGGTTTTTAGGTTAGGGTTAGGGTAAGGGTTAGGGTTAGAGTTGTTAACATTGTTTTCGCATTGTTTCTGTGTTGTTTCTGATGGCGCGCTTTTGTCAGCGCGCATTTCTCAACGCGCTTTAGTGGGCGCGCTTTTGACGTCGCGGTTTTGTCACCGCAGTTTCGTCGGCCCGCATTTGTTCCCCATTTTATGCTAGTCTCAGAAAAAAATCTGCAGCAGAGCTAACACTTACGTATAGTACCATCTTGTACCAATTATCTGGACATACCTCTAACAATCTTTGGACCCTTATGTTATTATCCACTTTTAATGTCAATACTTTTTAATTATATTTTAATGTTAGTATTTTTTAATATAGGGTAAAAACTAATGTGTATTTCTGGTCTTTGACCGTAATAAAGATCTTACTTACTTACTTACTTACTTACTTACTTACTTACTTACTTACTTACTTACATAGACCTTCACTTAGAACTTCAAAGGCAAACGACTTGTAATACTCAAACCCATCCTCAGAAAAGTCACGATGGCCAAAATATAAGAATGATTTGAGAAAAATCTTATAAGAATAAAGAACTTTAAAAGAAAAGAAAAAAAGAAAGAAAAGCCCAGCTTCTCTTTTTGTGTGTGTCATTGTTCTGTGCATGACTTCTGATTGGATGGACTATGTATTTATTTAGGTAGGCTTATATGCTGCTCCAGTCATGGCTGACTCTAAGTGGCTTACTGAGCTCCAAATAATAATAGGATTAAAAGCAATATTCAGCAAACAAAATAAATAAATAAATAAAGTACCCAGATGCTGAGGAATAGCCATAAAACATATAAACATTCACCCTCTAGGACAAACCATTTGGATAAAGGTAATTCTTTTTTTTTTAGCAATGTTGTAAGTTGGTTAACATATTTTTTTCTCTCTCTTTCCTCAAAATGGTTGCCTAAATAATAGCAGTAGACTTATATACCGCTTCATAGGCCTTTCAGGCCGCTCTAAGCGGTTTACAGAGAGTCAGCATATTGCCCCCAACAATCTGGGTCCTCATTTTACCCACCTCGAAAGGATGGAAGGCTGAGTCAACCCTGAGCCGGTGAGATTTGAACCGCTGACCTGCTGATCTAGCAGTAGCCTGCAGTGCTGCATTTAACCACTGCGCCACCTTGGTTGGTTGAAATAATCAAATGAAGTAGTCAAGTAGGTTTTACTGTCATTTCAACAATATACAGTACAGTACATAGTGAGGTGAAACAATGTTTCCCCGGGACCAAGGTGCTAAATCAGACAACATAGATAAAAAGAAAAAAGAGCAGAACACAGACCTACATATAGCTCTAAATCTAAGAACTTAGAGAGAGTTGAGGAGTCTGATAGCTTGTGGAAAGAAACTGTCCTACAGGACGTTTTTTGGGGAGATCCAGTCCTTCAGCAGCAAACTGGTTCCCCTTTTATAGTTAGTGTAGCTCCTAGAATTTTATTTTAGTGTGTTAGTTAGCTTAGTTAGCAGCCGAAGTTGCGGTGCTCCTCGTTGAGTGCGCTGTGAAGCGAGGAGGAACTGGCCTGGTCTGCTGTTCATAGGCCAACTTGATGCAAGCTCGTATCCAATGACCTATAGTGAAAGAGGTGACCTTCCTGCCCATAGATACTGGTTGGAAGGATACGAAGAATCCCGCCGATTTGCGGAAGGGGGCCGTCCACTTCATGTAAATACGGACCGCTCGACGGACATCACAGTCTGTTTGTGCTGGCCCGAATGCTACTGTACCTTTTTCCAGATGGCAGGAGAGTAAAGAGCGTGTATGAGGGGTGTGTGTGGTCAGCCACAATGTTTCTGGCTTTACAAATGCAGCGTGTAGTATATATGTCCATGGCAGAGGGAAGAGCAACCCTGATGATCTTCTCTGCGGTCCTCACTATTCGCTGTAGGGTCTTGCGATCCAAAACGGTGCAATTCCCAAGCCAGGTGGTGATGCAGCTACTCGGGGTGCTCTTAATGGTCCCTCCGTAGAAGGTTGTGAGGATGTGTGGTGGATACAATTTCATTAAAAACTATATCATACTCAAGTGAAGAAGTAACAGGCAGCTTTCTCTGAGACAAAATTGTTCCTTTTCTTCAATGCATTGGAAATAATTAGAATAACTCACTCTCTCTCTAAATCCAGATTCTTTTGTGAGTAAAATGGGAAAAGAGAAAAATAAGAACGGGATATAATGCAAACCAATATAAACCAATATAAAACTTGTAAACCAAGGTTTGGTATGGCTAAGACACTAAACCAACATATTATTCTACATTTTATCTCTTTTTTCTTTGATTATAGATTTTGCCAAAATATGAAAACGAAGAGGAATCCCCATGAACAAAAAATAATAATTCAGGAAATGTTTGTGCACAACAACTAAAAAGAATATCCTCTAAAAATGGTATTCTTTTACTGTTTATTAAATGCACAAAACAGTATTGTTTGGGGTTGAATGCAATACAGATCCCTATTTAATCTTCAGTGCAGTTTTATACCACTTCCAATTTTTAAAAAACCCTTCTGGTGGAAATTATTTACATGTTTTTGCTCAATTCATTAAGAATTGAGAAATCAGGTAATATGTATATACTATATGCATGCAAGAATTTGATCTAGGTCTTCTAAGGAAATTCCCGTGTTTACTGTATGATTGGAATTAATAGTGCTGCTTATTAAAAGAGAGAGAGAAATAAGAACATGGATGGGGAGGGCACCAATGTTCCCTCTAAGCTGCGCGGTTGCGTGGCCGTGCACATGGCAACAAAACATTGCGCAGCGGTTTCCAACTGCCGCGCAGTGGTTTTTGTGAGACGCCTTCCACAATAATAGGAGCGGAGAGCCAGCCTGGAGACAGCAATCAGTTCTAGGTCCACAAGACAGAAAGTAGCTGAGAGAAAGTGTGTGTGGGTTGGGAGAAGGCATGGGACGAGCTCCCAGCAGCGGCTGCTCGGATTGGCCATTTGCGAGAGAGAGGGGGGGGAGGGAGGGAGAGGGAGAGTGCGAGCGTGTGTATTCCTCATTCCTTCAGCCCAACACTCTTGCTGGCATCCTGGCCAGATGAGAGGGACTGCAGTGGGTCTCCTCGAGTCTAGGGCAGCGAGTCATTCAATGGGAAAGTTGCCTCTTGGAAGAAATGACCCGGCTTGGCTCTCACTTCGTCTCTCCTGCCTCATCTCTTCTGCCTCTTCGCTTCTCCATTCGGTGGTTGGGTGGCAGATCGAAAGCGGGAGCCAAGCCGGGTTATTCCTTCCAAGAGGCAAGTTTCCCATCGAATGACTCGCTGCCCTAGACTCGGGGAGACCCTCTGCAGTCCCTCTCATCTGGCCGGGATGTCAGCAAGAGTGTTGGGCTGAAGAAAGGAGGGAGAGAGAGAGAGAGAGAGAAAGAGAGAGAGAGAGAGAGAGAGAGAGAGAGAGTGTGAGTGAGTGAGTGTGTTAGTGGGCAGACTTAGCACTTTGTTAAGTTTGTTTCTCTGTGAGTTGTGTATATATACATGTCTCCATGGATGCAATTGTGCAAGCATTTTTTCCTCTTTAAAAGAATTTTTGGATTTCTCCTCACCAAACCTTTAAGACTGAAAGAGTTAGAGTTGAAATATAAAGAGATTGTCAATCGCCATACTGTTAGATTGATAGGCAATTATGGACTATCTTGATTATATCCTCCTTAGAAAGAATATGCTACTGTATGGTTGAGAAAAAGATCAAACTTCATTCCAAGGAAACCAAACAAAGTTCATAGGGAGGTTTTCTTTCTACGATGGGCTTCTTGGGTCAACAGTGAATATCAGTTATCAAAAATGTAAATTGAAAATTAAGCATACAATAGGCAATTACAAAAAGGGAAGCCAACTTTCTGAATTCTGTTTCTTTGCACTTAGTGACTATAAATAGACTAATGTTCTGAAAACCTGACCTAAATTACTATATATTTTAAATAGCTGTAGAGCTATGCTGAAAAAGTTGTTCTCAAAGTATTGTGATAAATTCAATAAAAAAGAAGGGAAGTCTTGATGAATTTAAGGAGAAATGAGAGTATTGGATAGTAAATGGACAAATAAAATTACTAATCAAAGAGAATATTTGCACCTCAAGGTTGAAATGAAATGTTCTCTCTTACTCTTTCCTCTTCCTCTCTTCCCTCTCTGTCTCTTTCTCTTTCTCCTTCTTTTCCATTCTTCTGTCACTTTCTCCTTCTCCCTTCTCTTTCCTCTTTGTCTCTTTCTGTCTCTCTTACCCTCTTTCTCTTTGTCTCTCTTTCTCTCTCCTTCTTTCCCACTCTTCTGTCACTTTCTTTTTCCTTCTCTATCTCTTTCTGTCTCTCTTCCCTCTTTTTTCTTCCTCTCTTCCTCTCTCCCACTCTTTTATCACTTTCTTTCTACTTATCTTCAACTGATCATGTTTGCAATAATTTACCTTTTCTAAATAGGCGCAGTTCCCTTACCGGATCCCTCGCTCACTCAAACACACACACACACACACACACACACACATGGATGCACAAAACCATTTTTCTCCATTCCAATTCAGATCCTATAAATCAATTGTTCTGTGAAACATCTGTGAAAAAAATTCAGGTGCTCAGGCATGAAAATGTGCCGCTCAAACACTATACTTTTCTGCACACACTGAAAAAAAATTAGAGGGAACATTGGAGGGCACCCATATTTGTAATAAAGGAAATGTTGTCTTGAAATTTAAATATATGTAGAAGGCTATGTTATTTTAAAATTCAGAATATTCTTTGGTTTAACTTGTTCTTAAATAATAAAAATTGTAGCCAGGAAGAGGGGAAAAAGAGGCATGAAAGCCACATGAATGGGAGTATAGGATTATCCTGGTTAAGGATTATATTGGTTTCAGAACCATTTAAAGTATACAGCGGACTGACAAAAATCTCCTTTTTCATGGCCTGCTGGGTGATTAAGAGCACTCTTGGTCCCTTGGTGCACTAGTTTCATCTTGATAGGCCTGCTGTATGTTGCTGCTAGCATCACCATTTTGAAAGTAAAAAAGTAATGCTCTTTAGCTTTCACTTACAAACAAGTGATGTGCTGCTGAATCTGTTTCTACTTCTAAATAGAATGGTTGGGAAAGCATCCCCCCCCAAAAAAAAAGAGTTACATCTAATTTCTAGCTGTACAATGGGAAATATGTATTTTTCACAAGCCCCTTCCCGCTCTGGATCTTCTTCAGTTCTTTCAAAATCAGGACTGGCTGAGGTTCACCTCCTTAAATGTGTATTATAGTCATGAGTGATCTCAGTCTTTGGGGGTTAAGTTAGGGCAGGAGGAGCCAGATCAGGTCTAATTGTTGGAATATATGCTTAGTTCAAGTTAAACAATGGCTCCCAGGAGGAGAAGGGAATCAGCAAGAGAGATGCTGACTAATGAAAAGAGTGTTGTTTGGAGCATAGTTTCCTGAATAGACTTGTTAAAGACCATGGCTGATGTATGCTAAGAAGGCGCAGTTGGGGAGAGAAAGGCCAACTGAGTCGGCACATCACTCTCTGAGCTAAGGCATCCACTTTGATGGCTCCTTTGGAGGTAGGACAGAAAGCCAAACCTCCACTCCCTCCCTACTTTTCCTCTTCTCTCTCTCTCCCTCCCTCCCTCTCTCTCACTCTCTCTCTCTCTCTCTCTCATTTCTGCCATGTAAAGATAATCAGGTTTATGTAAAGTATGTGTGCTCTTTTGACAGTCTGCGCTATCTCATTAATTCAATCACACCAAACCCCATTGTCCTCCAAGTGTTTGAAATGCGGATAGGGATGGAGGCTTTCTCAATTGTGTCAATCAATGTTAACATTTTTCTCGCAGTTGCCATGGCCGGGGCCAGAGTTCATGAAAACACAGAAGAAGAGCCAACAAAACAAGAATAAAGACTTATTTGAGATACTCTTTTTAAAGGACATCTACCATGCACAAAACATGAGAAGTAAATGTAGACAAGTTTGGAGACTATGGCACACTGTGAGGAAAAAGGGGAGGAAAAAGAATTTGAAAATCAAATAGGCCTATAAAAACTTGACCCAAGAGTTTCTGGGAAAAACCCAATGAATTGCTCCCTGGTTGAACAATGTTCTTTCTTTCGTGCGTTCTTCAAGAGGACAATGCTCAATATATTATAACACATGCCACCAATGTCTTTACACTGTTGTAAGCCAGCTCAAGCCAACTGAATGCTGATTGAGGACAACAAGAGATTGTGAAGGAGTAATTCTCTCTTTCTCTGGTTGTGCTACAAACAAGCACTGGGAAAATTATTCATGCATATAAGGCCAACAAACAGAGATGGGAGATTTGTGATGTCGTGCAGGGAGATCTTGTGAATACGGTTTCCTTAAAGAAAAAGATAAAAAAAGTACACCATTCACTGATAGAAACCCTGCAACATTGTCAATTCATTTTTGTGCACAGCGTCGAACTGTTATAATCACTAAATGATTTTTTTTCATAGCACATAAATAAATGATTTTACCTGATTATAGCAAAGAGACTTGGTGAATTATGAGTTTTCTGCAGGCTTTCCATGAAAATATTTTATTGAAAACACCTCTTCTCCAAAGTGTATTCAAAATTATTAAGATGAGTTTTAAATGAGGCATGAAAGAAAAGAAAAGGAAAGGAAAAAGAAAGAAAGAAAGAAAGAAAGAAAGAAAGAAAGAAAGAAAGAAAGAAAGAAAGACGTTTCTGTCTGGATTTACAATATAGAGGAGTCACTATTTATTAATAGATTTATTTCACTGAATTTTATTTTATTTTGCTTTGAAAATCTAAATGTATACTGCTTTTAATTATCCATCCTTTCAACCTTCATTGATAATGTCAATGAATGCTCAATAAGCAGTGCGCCGAGGTGGCGCAGTGGTTAAATACAGCACTGCAGGCTACTTCAGCTGACTGCAGTTCTGCAGTTCGGCTGTTCAAATCTCACCTTCCATCCTTCCGAGGTGGGTAAAATGAGGACCCGGATTGTTGGGGGCAATATGTTGAGTCTGTAAACCGCTTAGAGAGGGCTGAAAGCCCTATGAAGCGGTATATAAGTCCAACTGCTATTGCTAACCTTCAGAAAAGCTGTCAAGACCTAGCTATTCTGGCAGGCCTGGTGTCAACCATCATGCTCCTGGTCAGCTCTCCATAGAAAATAATGTAATAGTAGAACATCTGGAGGAAGGACAGTTGTATTAACGTACTTTGCCCTAATCCCTAATTTTATATGCAGAAATATCCTGATCAGTTCATTGGCACCACCAGCTTTTGAAATAGTCATCTACCCATTGAAAGGGAGAACTTATTTTGCTATAGTAGTAGTCACGATACCAATTTCAATGTTTGCCTTTGTGTGGCAATACATGAATGAATGAAAAATATCTGCACCTTTTTGTTTGAAAGATAATAAATTAAACAGCCCAAACTTTCCCTCCATATGCCTTATAGAACCATGGATCCTTTGAGAAAGCTTTTTGGGCTCCTTATTAAGTTCTAGTGCTCTTCAGTGGCAACTGTGTATTAGCTACACCTATGAATAGAGAAAAGAAATAGAGAAGGAAAGGAAGACTTGTCCAGTCCTCACTAGTAGTCTTTCTCCCATAGCATCCATTGGCATTACTGCTGCTTGAAGAAATGATCATTTTCTTCATGATCATTTGCAGGCATAAGCATTGGAGCGCAAAATAAATGTACTCCGATTATTTAGAAAGACAAGCAGTGGTGACAAACAGCCCTTTTGAAACTGATAGAGATTAGGCTAGAGAGGCCAGATTCAACGCAAGCAAAAGTAGGATTTCCTGGCAACTGGATGACTCTGCAGGGTCTATGACAACACACCACAGCCAATTTGCCATGGCAAACTTGCCATAGCCAACTCATTGTGTCCACTCACAATGGGAAAACTTGCCGCGGGACAAGAGTTAGACTAATATTGAAGACATAGTGGAATTATGAGAGAAGTAATGCCAGAGGAGAGACAAAATGAAATGTGAATGACAAAAATTAAAATATTTTTAACTATCTTAAATAATAATAAGTTGAATTATTGAATTGTCTCATAGTGAGTTGTCCTGGGATGAATTAGCTGTGACGACTTGTCCTATTCTCAGTGGTGGGATTCAGCCATTTCGCACCTATCCGGGAGAACCGGTTGGTAACTTTCTAAGCAGTTCGGAGAACCGGTGGTTGGAAGAAATCTTTTGTTTTTTTCCCACTTTACAGGGTCTAATCCTGTAAGGAAGGCAGGAAGGAAACATTCTGGTGTTGTTTCTAGCCTCATCTTTATTGCCCTGCTTACAGAAACTGCCTCTCCAGTTAACCCTTATTACCATTGTAACAACTAAGGCGAAGCGCCCATCGACCTGAGTGACATTGACCACATGATCACATGACCACTGAGCCCCGCCTACCCAGCTGGTCATTAGGGCAGAGAACTAGTTGGTAAATTATTTGAATCCCACCACTGCCTATTCTGGATTCTGCAGTGGAAGAAAAGTCTGCATTGCTCCCCAAAGAATTGTGTTTCACTGCTGAAGTTTAGAAGTTATGGTAAATCAGAATGAAAGAACAGTGCAACAAGAAAAAAAGATTGCAAGGCAATGGTTTATGATTAGCCTTGTCTCCGGAATGACAGGTTCAAGAATGGGAATAATATGAAATCAATTGCTAATCTGGAAGAATTCTGGTTCACTGAGAATACAGCTATCCAGCCAGTTTTTAAAGCTTTCCTTTATGCTTGTGCTTTTAAAAAAAAAAAAGGCCCTAAATGTTGTCGATAGCAAATGTAAATAAGAGCGTTCTTTTCAACTGAGCATTTGTCTTCAACCAAAGGGATTCCGTTCCTTCCTGACCTCCTGAGATTTGCTGTTTACAGAATTCATTTCCTATTAACGCCTTTGAATTTATTTATTTTTACTGCCTAAGATACAGGGGGGAGTGCATGGAACCCAGAGGCACAAATTCTAAAAATAGCTCAATCTGTCCCAGATAGAGGTATCCCTATAGCAGGAACAGTACTGGGTTATTGATTTGCATGGATGTGCAGAGCGAAAGTGGAGATAAATTTGGATTAGCAAGCAAAACTGAGCCCTGTTGTTAACTGGCACTTGATTCCATTAGACTGTGTCGGATTGTTAAAAATGCTAACATTATGTGTGACTATTCATTTTCATCACCTGCTCTTGATTAATCCAGCCCTAAATGGCATCTGCAGACCCTGCAATCTCATACTACTTAATTAAATTAGCAACACATTTGTCTCCCCCGTTTTTCCTATCAAAGAGTTGCGCTCAAGAGAAATAAAAGCTTTGTTCACTGCAATGCCGTATAATTTACACTCTCCTCCCCCCCCCCCTTCTTCTTCCAGCTCCTGGCTCAGATGCTAAATTGTAACTGGTAATAGGAAGCTATTAGCTCTAGTGAAGCGTGTCAAAGGAGTTAGGAGTCAGAGGAATCCAGGTCTGGAAAAAAAAAAAGGGAGGCCTTGGCGCTTATGGAACAACAGGGTCAGAATTCGAGATTTGGGATTACATTGTACTGAGATGCATTCATTTGCTGAATAATACCGAGATGACCTTTATGCGGTTGGAGGTGGGGAGAAATGCAAAAAGAGAGATGGCTCAGGAGGTGCAAAGGAAGAAAAACAGAGAATATTGACTGTGATGGGGTAGCGTAGGATAGAGGAGAATACCTCTCCTCCCAAAAAGAAAGAGCAGGTTGAATCATCAGATCAGTTTCCTTGCAACGAAAGGTACCTAGGAATGAAAGGAAAGGGGGAAACTTAAGGAGAGATATAAACTAAGCTTATAAAAATGATAAATGTTGTCGAGAACCATTGGAACGAACTACCCCCAGAAATCCGGACCTCACCCACCCTCATGGTCTAAGGAGCCGAGGTGGCGCAGTGGTTAAATGCAGCACTGCAGGCTACTTCAGCTGACTGCAGTTCTGCAGTTCGGCTGTTCAAATCTCACCGGCTCAGGGTTGACTCAGCCTTCCATCCTTCCGAGGTGGGTAAAATGAGGACCCGGATTGTTGGGGGCGATATGCTGACTCTGTAAACCTCTTAGAGAGGGCTGAAAGCCCTATGAAGCGGTATATAAGTCTAACTGCTATTGCTAACTGCTATGGCCTTCAGAAAAGCTGTCAAGACCTGGCTATTCTGGCAGGCCTGGGGCTGTTGACCTCATTGTTGAGGTCCAGCCCTGACTGAAATGAATGCATCTGTGTTGTTTTTAACTTGTCTATTTTATTTTTATTTTCTTTTATTGTTTTTTTTTCTTTTCCCTCTCTGTAAGCCTCCCGGAGTCCTCCGGGATTGGGCGGCCTAGAAATAAAATTAAACTTGAAACTTGAAACTTCCTTACGCCCTTCATTGGTAATACAAGAATTTGAACTCCTGATCAAATTGAGTAGAAGCAAGGTTGCGGGCCAAAGTTAATATTTTACTGAATGTAATTAAGTGATAGAATATATTAGCACAATGTGTAATGACAAAACAACAGTCATTCTTTGAGTTGACTTTTTTTTTAAAAACAACAATTGAGGAGCAACATGAAGCGCGGCTGCACCAAGAGCTATTACTACCCAGCCAGGTTTGAGAACACATGAGAACCAGACATCATTTTGGCATCTACAGCAGCTTCCCAGTGCCAATGTCAACTGTCCAGATGCCTCTAGGAAGATGCTGGGGCAATCCCTCATTGTTACCAGGTTTGCTACACAGGTTTGTCATATTCATGATACTGAAGAGCCATCACCCAGAAGTGCTTCATCTGCTCAGAATTAAAAGATGAAGTTGTACGTGCATTGCCAATAACAAAGAGGCCAGGAGGTCAAAATCAAATGCACAGAAATTCTCAAGTATTCATCTCCCAAGAGGAGGGGCACCTATAGTTCTCTTCAAGTTGCTGAGTTTCAGGTCAAGATATCAGTTACCAATGTCCCCTTATAAGAATATGGAAATATTTTGGTGGAAAGACATATTAAGATAGAGACACGCCACCAATTCTAGACAGCATCCACAGAATGCAGCAGTGTGGATGCTGGTGGGAGAGAAAATGAACCCCTATTTCTTTTATAGCTCAGTTAATAAACTATTATTGGTTTTTTTTTTCCTTTCAGATTCTAAACAGAGTGGCACAAAATTATTTGAAGAGCTGCCTGCTTTCATCAAAAACTGATGGAATAAAATTGCTCCTGGAGATTTCTACTTCTTAAGAAGCCCTTCCTCCCATCTTTTTGTTCTTTTTCTTTTTTCTTTCTTTCTTTTTTCATCATTTATCTGACTGAACTAGGCATATACTTCAATGCTGTAAATGTAAATGCTGCAGTTTAGGTTTCAATATTGCATTTTCATTTTTGCTTTCTTTCAACATCAGCAATAGCAATAGCAATAGCAGTTAGACTTATATACCGCTTCATAGGCTTTCAGCCCTCTCTAAGCGGTTTACAGAGTCAGCATATTGCCCCCAACAATCCGGGTCCTCATTTTACCCACCTCGGAAGGATGGAAGGCTGAGTCAACCCTGAGCCGGTGAGATTTGAACAGCCGAACTGCAGAACTGCAGTCAGCTGAAATAGCCTGCAGTGCTGCATTTAACCACTGCGCCACCTCAGTAGAAAAGAGATCTTGAACTAGGGGTCATGCTAGGACAAAGTAAAAGCTGGTGATGTCCTACATGTGTAATACCCAAAACATCTTCATTTTCCAACAAGAATATTGATCATGATTGATGATGCTAATGCTGATGTGCCCTGTGTTGCAATGCCTCTTATTTATTTTACCATTATACCACCAAATAGAGTTTTGTAGCCACATTGACTGTTGTGGCCCAGCAGGAGCCATTGGAGCTGCCACCAGACTCTGACAGCGAGGGGCCCTATGAGTCGGCCCTGGAGACGTGGAGGACCCTGGACAGGGTTCCGAATCCGAGCAGGGCACGGAGAGACTGGCTGGCCACCAGGTGGTGCCTGAGCCTTGGATCAGTGGGGAGGAGACAAGAGAGAGTGATCCAGAAACCAACAGTGAGTTGTTCCAGGATGCCCGCCGTTGAAGAGCTATTCGACGTCAAGAACAACTATGTAATTACAGGAGGTAATTACGCTCAGCTGATGGTCATTAGGCTCCTCTCCAGACTATAAAAAAGACTGCTTGTGCCACGCCCTTCTTGCAGAAGTCAACGCTTGGACTAAAGAGAAACGAACTTGGCAGGCTGGATTGCTGCCAGAGTTTGTTTGTATTGCTGCCAAGGTTTGTTGGACTTGCTGCCAAAGTCCTTATCTATTTATTTATTTGGCTTTCAGCCACCGAGAGTCTGGACTTGCTATTAAAGGATATTCTCATTAAGCGTGTCTTGGCTTTCATTACTGGACAGAGGAGGGAGGTCAGAACATTGACTCATCTAGGCCCATCAACCACTGTGTGCATCCCAGTGGATGGAACATTATTGGTGAATAATAAATTAATATCATCCATGAAATGCACTGCCACCACAGGTGAAGTCATATGGTTGCCATATTTGCGAACTCCTGCTGGATTTCCCGTTGCCTTTCCTTGCTGAAAGCTGGCAGTGAAGGTTGCCAGTGGTAGCACACCTAACAAGCACATGAACTTCACTTAATGGTAGCTACTGGAACTGTTGCAACTGCCCATATAAATTGGCACAGTCATGTGCCATTGCACCTTATGACTATGTCACTTAGCAATAGAGTTACTGGTTCCAGTTACCGTCATTAAGTAAAGGCTACCTGTAGAATAATCTTTACAATAGTTCTATGAGGAATGCAGAATTGCAAACCAAATAGGGATGCCTGGGGTTGAAACACCAGCAACAGGCCAACGCTCAAGATTCTTTCACTTAGCACCCCAAGGGCCCACCACCACCTGCCCACAACCCTTCCTCCTCCTCTATTCCCAAATCAAAAAGATTGTTTCTTCATATAACAGGAAGACATTTAAAGAAGTTGCCCCTTCAAGTGGCACTTTTGCTTTGCCGAAAGCCAGGCTGATGCAGGGCGAAGGCTGTGGTTTCATTTAAATGTCTTCATATCAAGGATGACATGCACAATCAATCTTCCTTGTGACACCTGGAGGACAGAAAATTATTGATGCTTAGTAGCCACAGAATCATAAACAAGGAAATTGAAGGTGATACTTAATTGACAATGCCTTGTCTGTTACAATATGAAACCTCTTCCCCTTCTCCGGTAGAAAAGGGGGAAGGAGCCTGAAGTTCATGCACACTGGCACAGAGAAATATTGAATAACTAATCAATCTAAACATCAGATGGGATTTTCATGCAGCTCATCATTTCTGCGAGGGTTCCAATATATCCATTCTCCATTGCTCATAGAAGGGTGTTTTTTTTCCCCTTCCTGTGAAATTTATTCTCTAAAGATGGGCAACATATAGAGAAGCTCTAAAGGGCATAATTAATCCTGACATCTATTCCTCCAATCTTATGTCTGAAATTCTAACATGTATTTAACCCTAGTATATATTTTAAGGGGCATTTTAGGATTAGGATTTAGGATTTATTTCATTTATATGCCGCCCTTTTCCCCGAAGGGGACTCAGGGCGGCTCACAATTCGGTCAGGGAAGGGGGTACAGACAGGGGATAAAAAGACGAACATAAATAAACAATTTAAAAACACACAACAACCATACCATTCAAGGAGGGGGGCAAAAGCTCTTTAGCCCCAGGCCTGTCGGAACAGCCAGGTTTTAAGGGCTTTGCGGAAGGCCTGGAGGGTGGTGAGGGTTCGAATCTCCACGGGGAGCTCGTTCCAGAGGGTCGGAGCAGCCACAGAGAAGGCTCTCCTCCGGGTAGTCGCCAGTCGGCATTGGCCGGCGGATGGAATTTGGAGGAGGCCTAATCTGTGGGATCTGATCGGTCTATTGGAGGCAATTGGCAGCAGGCGGTCTCTCAAGTACCCCATTTTTAAGGGGCAATTCAGACAAAGGTATTATTATGCAAGATCCAGTGAAGAGATCAAGTAGAAATTACACAATCAACATGCATGGACCTCTCTGTGAAAATCTTCCTTAGGGTTAAAGAAAAACTCTAACCTACTGTTTTTCTTCTTCGGTGTTTGCAGATAGTTTTGAAAGTATGGGAAAGTATTAATGTAATTGTTTTTTTTTCCCCTTGTGATTCTCTGACTGGCTAGTATTTAATCATGGGCTGGCACTGAAAATACTTCTCACGATTAATACTAGCCAGACAGAGAATCACAAGGGGAAAAAAACAATTAAATTAATACTTTCCCATACTTTCAAAACTATCTGCAAATATTGAAGGAGAAAAACAGTAGGTTATTCTTTAACCCTAAGGAAGATTTTCACAAAGTGGTCCATGCATGTTGATTGTGTAATTCAAGAATGGACGTTAAAAGTAACAAACTTAGCAGAGATGGCTAAAATATCAGCATATCTCAAGGATCAGTCAGATGAGAAATACAAGCTGGAATGGAGAAGATGGACTGATTACATTCAAAATAAATATGGGACTAAGAAACTCCAGATAGCTTATCAATGAATGAACAAGGAATGCCATAGCTTATCTAAAGTTAGCCTTACAAAAGAGCAGTTAAAGTACAAGTGAGGGATGATGCTAAAGTTATTTAGTTTATTTTAGTATATGGTTGCTAAATGTTTATACCGTGTATTTGCTCTGGGAGGTTGTAGGGGGGAGAGGGGCAGAGGTGGGTTCCTACCAGTTCGCACCTATTCGGTAGAACCAGTTCGTCAAATCTACCGAACCGGTTAGAAGAGGTTCCACCAGTGGACCCGGAAAGCAGGCCACACCTACAGAAGAGGTTCCAAATTTTTTTGAAACCCACCACTGGTCCTTGGATAAGATTATTCTACACTATCATGCTCATATTCATAAAACTCAGTGCCTCTGTGAAAGATAAGGATGACTACTGCGTTTGTGGTGCAATCAGAACATTGCGTGTGTTGAAGTTGTTTTAACGCAAACCAAAGATACCTTTTATAAAACAAGTTTGCATCATATTCTTATGCATGCCAGTGCTGTGTGTGAGGTAATTTAAGGTCGTTCTGACAAGTGTCATCGGCATCTACATATCCAGTCACATGGGTGGCAAGCCACTCCCATCCAGTCACATGGGCAGCAAGTCACTCCCACAAAGGAGGCCACATCCACAGAGTAGGTTCAAACAATTTTTGAAACCCACCACTGGAGAGGAGGGAGGGGATGTGGGGTTGGGGGGGGGGCGAGGGAGGGAAGGTATATAATTGTAAAACTCTTTAAAACTTTTAATAAAAAGAAAGAAAATACTTCTCACAATCTGAGGGTTTTTCTTCGTGGCTGAGTTAAAATACGTGAGTCTTTGACCAACAGAAAACTATGCCAGCATAAAACTTGCTGACTGTACTGGCAATCTCTATCCTACTGTGGGTTCAACACATAATGTGCCCTGTATACTTATTTACAGGATTCCTGTTTCCCTTGCCTCCCATCAAACTTAATCACCCACATCCTTAAAGGGAGTCTGGACTGACTTAGAGAGCACATGAGTTTTGCATAAAAGGCTAGAGTGATAAGTTTAGTCTCCTATCAAAACTTGCAAATGTTGGGTGAAAATGTTTCATTTGTGTCTGTTGAAAGACCCAATCCGGCTATAATCTCCCTTTTGTCATGGATTTAGCACTGTGCCAGGAAACTATATTAAAAGAACACTAAACCCATCTTCCAAAGAAGCCTCTGCTACAGTTACAAGCTCAAGAAAGGTTGTGCCATGGACCAACAGAAAGAGATTGTTTCCCAGCCCCTCCCTTCCAACCATTATTGCTGGTTACCTGCTGTTTATAGCAATAGCAATAGCAGTTAGACTTATATACTGCTTCATAGGGCTTTCAGCCATCTCTAAGCGGTGTACAGAGTCAGCATATTGCCCCCACAGCCTGGGTCCTCATTTCACACACCTCGGAAGGATGGAAGGCTGAGTCGACCTTGAGCCGGTGAGATTTGAACCGCCGAACTGCAGCTAACAGTCAGCTGAAGTGACCTGCAGTACTGCACTCTCACCACTGCGCCACCTCGGCTCCAGTTTAGATGAATCTGTGTCTTTGAATCAAGGATCAGCTTGAAGAAGCAGTGTCCAAGATCAGAGAGGGAAAGGCAATGCTATAGCAGCCTAAAGAAACCAAAAGTGGTGTGTGGTGTGCACTACTGACTGTACTATGGATTCATCTCTCTTCCCAAAATAAGCTAGTTCTGAAAGGATGGGAAATGATATATGACTGTCTTTACTTCTTGCTTCTAAAACTAGGAAAGCTATAATGTTTCAGAAACATCCTTCCGATTTTGGAAGGTCAAAATTCCCGTGACCTGTCAAAAGCGCGAACGTCATAAGCGCGCCGACAACACCGCGGTGCTAAAACCGCGATTTCAAAAGCGCGCCGACAGAAGCGCGATTTCATTTAAGGTAAGATTTACAGTTAGGTTTAGGGTTAGGTTCAGGGTTAGGTTCAGGGTTAGGTTTAGGGTTAGGTTTAGGGTTAGGTTTAGGGTTAGGTTTAGGGTTAGGTTTAGGGTTAGGTTTAGGGTTAGGTTGAGGGTTACGTTACAGCGCGCTTCTGTCGGCGCGCTTTAGGGCTAATTAGTCGCTAATTCGTCGCACGGTTTTGTCACCGCGCTTTAGACACCGCGGTTTAGTCACGCACGCTTTTGTTGTGCGCGCATTTGTGGTGGAACCCAAAATTCCTAGTATTGTTTCAAAAGATGAATAGGAAAGAATGAAAGTCTAGATTAAGTTTTTTTTTTCTTTTTACATTGAGCAAAGAGTATACTTGTATTGTAATTTCAGACAGTTCCTGAAAGAGTGGTCATTAAGTGAGACCACTAGTGTACAAATCCATATCTACACCTGAATTATCACAAATTAGACTTTCAAATTCAGAGGTTAAGACACCCTATTATTATTATTACTTTTGCTGATCTACAGAAATTACTAAGCAATATGCAATTTCATTTTGATGCACCTTTCTCGCTCTACATGGGGCAGCCCTTGAAGAGTATTCGGAGACTTCAACTCGTCCAGAACGCAGCCGCGCGAGCGATTGTGGGTGCACCTCGGTACACACACGTTACACCTATCCTCCGCGAGCTGCACTGGTTACCGATCGGTTTCCAGATACGCTTCAAGGTGCTAGTCGTAACTTATAAAGCCCTTCATGGTATTGGATCTGGGTACTTGAGAGACTGCCTGCTGCCAATTACCTCCCACAGACCCATTAGATCTCACAGGGTTGGCCTCCTCCGGGTGCCATCTACCAGCCAATGCCACCTGGCTATTACCCGGGGGAGGGCCTTCTCTGTGGCAGCTCCGGCCCTCTGGAATGAACTCCCCGCAGGGATTCGGACCCTCACCTCTCTCCAGGCCTTCCGAAAAGCCGTCAAAACCTGGCTTTGCCGACAGGCCTGGGGGTGATGAGTTCCCTCCACTCTCGACATGTATGGTTGTGCGACTGTTGTTTACTTTTATTATTTGTATTTTGTTTTTTATGTTCCCCTTTTTTCCCCCTTGAATTGTTCGCCGCCCTGAGTCCACCCAGAGAAGGGTGGCATACAAATAATAAAATTCTATTCTATTCTATTCTCCTTTCTCAAATTACGCCATTCATTACCTGAACATAAAATAACTACTACATTAGAAATAATCTGTGGTTGTTGGGGCTGGATTCCCTTAGCTTTCAACATACCAACTATACTATGACATGCTTCATCTTGGATGGCCCTACAAATTCTCTTTATAATTAATATGTTTATAAATCTGTGTCTCACATTACTGGCTGATGATAGAGTACGCACCAGAATATGAAATTTTATGAGTTTGAGAATAACCTTCGTTACAAGGATTTTCATAGGCTCATAAACCATCAGGATGCTGTATCATGCCGATCTTATCTGTTGTATAATAAATCAAAAGGCTTCCCATCAATTGGGATGTCCTGTGTGGGCGCTTTCAGTGATGTTTCATTTCTTCTATCATTGGATTCATTAGCGAATTAAGAGACAGTGATTGATTCCTAACTGGAATCCATCAACCAGAGTTATATTTTTTTATAATATTCTCATCAATTAAAATATACTGTTATCTCTTGACTTTATGGTGTTTACAGGAAGGAACTCTATGCACTGAAATGAACACAGACAGTGAAAGAAAAACGAAGCTAAACAATTAATATTTCCAAAACAGTTGTAAAAAGTGACCCAATGAAGGTAAATTTTTAAAAGCATATAGTAGATATATTAGAATATAAAAAACGGCCTTCAAAAATGTACATGATAGGCATTACATTTTGGAAAATATGCTTCCTGGAATATTATCTCACAGAAGGTTGCTCCAATCAAAGACCTTTCAGTGCAATAGAAAGCAAAATCAACAATCTCCAGAATCCACCTCACTTATTGATAACTCCTATCCACACAAAACACTGGCTTTTCTTTGCAGAACACTTTTCAGTGTTCATATTAAAGAGAAAAAGAAAACATAGAGAAATATGCTCTAGACATTTGGGTGCAAATGAGTACAGACTAAGTCCCATCCCAGCTGACCTGTTAGATGAGTGCTAGATTACTTGAAAGAAAGACAGTTTTTGCATACATTATTGTTCTGTCCCCCTCTTCTCCGCTCATTAACAGACGACAGGCAGAGAAACGTAAAAGGGAAGAACTTTATCAGTACTCGGCTCAGACTGGCTGCGAGCCCAAAAATAAACATAAATCAAGTCTCTGACCAGAAGATAACAGAATACAAAACAAAACTCTTACAAAACAATTCACTTCTCCAAGTGTCTCCTTGAATCAGGGTTACAGAAAGCAAATCACTTCTCCGAGTGTCTCTCACAAACAAACCATGACCGATGAATGATGAACAAATGAATGAACGTTGACTCCTGCAACCAGGGCGTGGCACCATCCATCCTTTTATCCCCAGAAGACGGCACTAACGAGCCCCAGCTGCATTGTTAATCTTGCATCCCGAAAAGACTCACAGGAGACTTCTGCTGAGTCACAACACATTATTATAGATTGGAAATTAAATTAAGGCCACACTTCTACACCTGCTACTTAGAAAGTTAATTCCAACAAAATCAACAGATACCCTGCAGAGAAGGCATGCTCAGAATGGGGATACTAATAGGAAACAGAATGCTGTTCAGCAATCTCGGGGGGCGGGGGACAAACCTTGACTTCCTCCATAAAATACATTCTCTGTGTCCATACATGTGGACACAGAGTATTAGTATTGCTATATGTTGACCATAGGCTTAGAAAGTTCCATTAATATGACATCTGGCTTCCCAGGATGCCAATAACTTTCATTTATTTATTTCACTCAATTATAAAAGAGCCGAGGTGGCGCAGTGGTTAAATGCAGCACTGCAGGCTACTTCAGCTGACTGCAGTTCTGCAGTTCGGCTGTTCAAATCTCACTGGCTCAGGGTTGACTCAGCCTTCCATCCTTCCGAGGTGGGTAAAATGAGAACCAAGATTGTTGTTGGGGGTGATATGCTGACTCTGTAAACCGCTTAGAGAGGGCTGAAAGCCCTATGAAGCAGTATATAAGTCTAACTGCTATTGCTATTGCTAACCCAACTGAACCAATGTGACTCTGGGCAACATACAGCACACAAATGTAAACATTGACAAAAAAAATATAACCATATGTCATTCCAAAAGGCAATAGGTAAAATGCTGGACCAAGTGGGTTAAACAAAACCCAAAGGGGGTCACCACTCAACTGGACCTAGCAAGCAGATTTTGGAGTCTGATGTATATTGGGGACAAGATCATGTAAGCAACAGAAATGGCCATCAGAAAGACATTCCTCCTAGATGCCATGGAATGGCAATGTTTAAATGAGGAAACCTGGAGCATGCCTTCCCTGTGGCAATGTATGAGATAGGTAAACCTTCTTGGGAGAAGGTAGTCTTGCAAGTAACCATGCCCAATGCCTTGTAGGGCCTTAAAAGGATAACTAGCGATGGCACTTAGACCTATATACTGCTTTACAGCCCTCTCTACGCAAGTTGCAGAATCAGCATATTGTCCCAACAGTTTCGGTCCTCATTATACCAACCAAGGCTGCCTTAATGCATGGGCCTGATGGGCACCTGCCTGTGAGCCCCACAAGCATAGGACCCCCATACTAATCTCTGCACGTTAACCCTTCAATGCACCTTGTATCATATAAATACAGCAACTGTATGGCTTAACTGAGTATTATTGTGTTTTTCAAGCCTCGTGTATTGTTCCAATGTTTATCATGTTGATTAGTTGTTGCTGCACAGCATGTTTTTAATGTTTTGGAAGTGCCAATAAAATAAATACATGTTTAATTTTATTGACCATTTACATTTTTATTCCTGTAACTAAATGTCGTAGGTAGCACAGTACAATGCTTTGCCCGGGCCCATAATGCTGTTAAGATGGCCCTGATATCAACCCCGGAAGGATGGAAGGTTGAGTCAATCTTGAGTTGGTGAGGATCGAACTCCTGACAGTGAGCTGAATAAGACTGCAATACTGCATTCTAACCTCTGCGTCCTCATGGCACTTTGTACAGCACTTTAAATCACACCTGGAAGCTTATTTGGAGCCAATGTACAGTAGCTTACAGAGTAGTGGTATCAAATCAGTGGTGGGTTTCTGCCGGTTCACACCGGATCGGGAGAACCGGATGGTGAAATTTACCGATCCGGTGAGAGGAGGTTCGACTGGTGGACCCGGAAGTAACTTCCGGAATGCCTGCCCTGGCCCTATCACTCCTCGCTCACCCCCGCACATCCGGAAGCCGCTCCATTGCTCGATCCCCCCGCCTGTCCGCACTATCCTAGCCCAATTTGGTGTCAAGTCCCATACCAGGGAGTGGAGGTGTTGAACGGAGAGGTCCAGCGGCACAACCCACCAGACAGCAGTGGCAAGCTCAGGAGTTTTCTCCTGGATACCTCTCTGTCCTGCCTCCTCCGATCTCCCAAAGTTCTTTCTCCAGCATGTGATAGCTTTCTACTGGATTCCTCTCTGTCCTGCCTTCTCCGATCTCCCAAAGTTCTTTCTCCAGAGTATGATAGCTTTCTACTGGATTCTACTGCAGTGGTGGTCATGTGACTGAGTGTGCATGAGTGATGTCAAGTTGGCCATACCTGCCCGGTCACATGACTGCCAAGCCAACCCACAAAATAGGTCACACCCACAGAATAGGTTCTAAAAAAATTTGAAACCCACCACTGTATCAAATGGTTCTGGAACTGCCAAGGTTATTGAAGGTTTAAATAATATTTTATACAATGAAGCTGCTTCTGAAAAATCCATGACTCAATACCTAAAATAAATAGTTTCCAGACATCCTACTCCACCCCATCTCGCCTCCCAAAGTAGTCCACTCTTCCCCATGTTAAACAAAACTTATCTTACTTTCATTTGCGACAAATCTTATGCTAGTTCTTTGTCGTCCCCCCCCCCCGCTACTGCCTACCTAAGTGGGATGGGGATTAGTTGAAATATTTTTTTAAAAAAAAATATTTCAACTAATCCCCATCCCACTTTTAAAAAAAAAAAATCAGGGAAATCACATTTGCACATCTAAGAAAGTCAGCCGTTCATCTGGATTTCAAGTAACAAGGCAGACTGTCCACCTTTATTGGATTTGTTACATATATATTGGCTAGAATATGACAAATGGCACCAATCCCTTCAGAGAGTGCTCTGAGTCACTGTTGGTTCAACAGTTTTAAGCTACTCAACAAGAATCTTGCAAATCAAGCAGGATTATTCCTGCTATTTTTAATTCAGAGAACAAAGGGATTCAAGACTCAAAGACACTTTTAAATGATTTTAGTAAGCATTGCAGCCATCTCAACAGATCAAACGGTTAAGAGGATGATGGACAAATTGTCTGATGGTATTTTAAAGAGCTCTAGAAATTCACCTGGCAGCAACATGGAATTACAAAGGAAGTATTCCTCTCTTATGAAAAAGCATGATATTTATTTGGCATGAAATGCGTTTCCCCTGCAGAAACCTGATTGTGTGTTAAACTGATGAAGATAGAAGGGAAGTTGAATATTTCTTGTGGTCCATTTCGCTTCCCACAAGGTTACCCAAATTATTTATTTCATATCTCTGCACACCTGATTCAACTAGGAAAACAGACATATACAGTAGAAGCAAATATCAATGTGTTCATTGTACGATTAGACTACAAATCAACATGCGTGGATTAAAAGTGGAAGCAGAATGTTACTGCAAACATGATTATTGGGTAGATAAGCTAAGTTTAGCTCCAACTGAGATTACAGGTTTTGTCCAACAAACCAGTAAACAGAAAATTTAGGCCAGAAATTAATGATAATTATGAGTGGATGATTTCAGCTCAGTCTTTTGGACTAAGTTACTTGATGTAATTGCTGTAAGGATAAATGTAAATTATTATGTGCACAAACTAGATTTCTTAGGAAGAATAGAAAGATCCAGATCCAAATACAGATACAGATATGGATACAGATACTGACACAGATACCTGTACTGATACCAATATTGATACGGATATATGGCATTGAGCAAAATGGGAAAACTCGCCACAGCCAACTTGCTGTGCCACAATTCACCATGGCACAATTCAACAAATACAAAAGTTAAATTAATTTTGACAGAACCGTGGCCAATAATAATCAAATATAGAAACTGAATCCAGGAACACAAGAGTTGCAGTAATTTTGGTGAAAACCTGGTCACCAGTGATAAAAGTAACTGAATGAAATGATTAATACAGTGTTGAATTGTCCCGCAATGAATTGTCTTGGAATGAGTTGGCCACAGTGTGCTATCCTAGACCCATGCTGAGTGCTGGGTGACCCCCTATGGAGCGCCTTTACATGCCATTGAGATGTTCTTTTAATAATGGTCCTTCTTGACCATATCAACAGTATTATAGTCCAGCAAGTGGCTGTTGCACCAATAAGAGAGAAAATGCAGGAAAAATGGCCATGTCTTATGAATTGCACCTCATATCACATATCAACAAAAGAAGAGGAAGGGGAAGGAAGGAAGGAAGGAAGGAAGGAAGGAAGGAAAGAAAGAAAGAAAGAAAGAAAGAAAGAAAGAAAGAAAGAAAGAAAGAAAGAAAGAAAGAAAGAAAGAAAGAAATTTGTTAAGCAATTAAAGTTTACTGGATGTAAATTTAGGCCTCTCTCTCTCTCTCTCTCTCTCTCTCTCTCTCTCTCTCTCTCTCTCTCTCCCTCCCTCCCTCCCTCCCTCCCTCCCTCCCTCCCTCCCTCCTCTCTTGGAGTTGCTTTACAAAAGTAAAATGTTGGGAGGCAAGATGGAATTAAAACCAACAAGTGTATATAAACAATATTTCAGTGGAATCCACCCTCCCCCTCCTTAACTCCTTGCAAAGGACAGGTGCTATAATTCAATGAAAGGAAATATGTCTCTAAAGCAGACTGTGCCAGAGCCAATCCCTGGCCTCTTCTATCTCAAATACTGGAAAGTCAGACTGTACAGTGTCATGTTACATGAACCAGTGATCTGATTCAACGCAAAGGAGGTTAATTTAAATAGTGCAACCAACCAGATACATAGTCACTGATACATCAGGGGAGGTGTGATACATCCGTATGGTTTCTATGCTCATAAGTACTCTGGTTGCTTATAGGTTCTCTCACGTGGTGATTCACAAGAGAATTGCCACTTTAAAGCACTAGAAGCACCTTAAAGTGAAGACATTACCATGAGCTAAAGTCCCAGTGAATAAAGAAAGAGGTGAGCAAAGGCCTAAGGATCCGCCATTACCTAGAACAGTGGTGGGTTTCAAAAAATTTTAGAACCTCTTCTGTAGGTGTGGCCTGCTTTGTGGGAGTGGCTTGCCAGCCATGTGACTGGGTGGCAGGGGTGGGTTTCTCGCCCCGTTCCAACCGGTTCAGTTGGAACGAGGCCGGCGGCGTCCTCGCGCACGCGCGCAGCACGCGCATGCGTACTAGCGTCTGTGCGATGCTCCAGCTGCTCCTGGAGGATCGCGCAGGCGCTGTATGCATCCTGTGCATGCGTGGAAGCGCAGAATTCGTTAAAACCAGGTAAGGAGCGGGCGCGGGCGCGCGGGCGCTGGTGGGCCCTTCGCCGTTCCCGGAAGTTACTTACTTCCGGGTTCGGCGACCAACCGGTTCGCAGGGACCGCCGCGAACCGGTTGAAACCCACCCCTGCTGGGTGGGCATGGCCAACTTGTAAAATGTGGTGAAACTCACTTAACAACACTCTTGCTTAGCTCAGAAACTCTGGCATTTGAAGCATGCAAGCCTTAAAGCTGTCAAGTTACAAGACCCTTGCATCCCTAACCCTTTAGAGGAAAAAAACCCCAGGGGTGTTCAAACTTGACAGCTTTAAGACTTGTGGACTTCAACTCCCAGAATTCCTCCTCTCGCTCTTCATCTTGATGATGTGCGGACGGGCAGGGGGAGGGACCTGGAACCGGCTTTAAATGGCACTGTAGATTTGTGGAACCTCTTCTATAGAAGAGGTTAGAACTGGCAGGAACCCAACCCTGACCTAGACGTACATCTCCCCAGGACTCAAGTTTACTACTTTTTGTCTTTTCCAGCAATTATTTTGTGAAAGAATAGAAGGAAGAGAATGTCCCCAGCAGAGACCTTAGCAAGTCAGATAGATAGTCTTAGCAAGAGCTTCATTCCCTCCATTATAGTTACCATTATAAACAATTCAGATACTCAAGTTTTACTTCTGTTTTAGCAACGTACAGTATCGGCATCAGCAAGTAATCATGTTCAAATGATTTGTAACAGATCCTGAACTGCTGTAAACAAGCCCATTTTACTTGTGCCTGTGAAAACACTAATAATTTCATGCACACTACTTTTACGGCCCAGATTTTCCAATTTCATTGATTTTGCAACCCAAGGGAAGCCAGTGCACCATTGTCAATAGACTTCCTTTAAATGAAAACATCGTTTTTTTTTCCTTCTGCCCATTGCAGGGAAGACTGAAACTGACTCCAATAATTAATCCACAGAGAGAAATCAATATTGCAACTGGTTGGAAATGAAACAACTCATCGCAAAATAAACTTGTGCTGCACCATTGTAGTAGTTTTTAGAAACCATTTTGTTCCTGGGCATATCCGAGTTTTAAAAAAAGAAGAATAAAATGAAAAGCAACCAGTATTAATTTATTCTCTCCAAAGAACTGAGTACTGTGAAACAGAAAATGAGACACAGTTGAATAGGCTGGCATGTACAGCTCAATATATTTCTGGAGAGAACTAAATAAAGGGATATCAAAATAACATGCACAAAGATTGATTACATGGATTGTCTTAAATTTAAAAATAAATCATCTTACGCGAAGCTTAACACCACTTCCTAACCATGGGCCAAAGAGGCTAGAAATATGAACTAGACATCTAGTTCCACACCAAGAAAGTCTACTAACAATTCTTGGACTGTTCAATCCGAATCAGAAAATGTAGGGTCATAT